>NC_133361.1:11364097-11416258 GCF_049309525.1 Garra rufa
TGAGAGCAGGTGAAAGGCCTTTTCCCAGTATGAATTAACATGTGACTCCTTAGGACTTCTTTACGTATAAAACTCTTTCCACACTGAGAGCAGGTGAAGGGCTTTTTCCCAGTATGAATTGTCATGTGCCTATTTAAGGTTGATTTAAGTGTAAAACTCTTTCCACACTGAGAACAGTTAAAAGGCTTTTCCCCAGTATGAGTTATCATGTGATCCTTCAGGACTTGTTGACGTATGAAACTCTTCCCACACTGAGAGCAGGTAAAAGGCTTTTTCCCAGTATGAATTATCATGTGATTATTAAGGGTTGCTTTCTGTGTAAAATTCTTTCCACACTGAGAGCAGCTGAAAGGCTTTTTGCCAGTGTGAATTAACATGTGATACTTAAGGTTTGATTTATTTGTGAAAGTCTTTCCACATTGAGAGCAGGTGAAAGGCTTCTCCCCAGTATGGACTATTATGTGCTTATTAAGGTTTGATTTAAGGGCAAAAGCCTTTCCACACTGAGAGCAGGTGGAAGGCTTTTTCTCAACATGAGTTAACATGTGAGTCTCAAGGTCTTCTTTAAGTCTGAATCTCTTTCCACACTGAGAGCAGCTGAAAGGCTTTTCTGAATTGTGAGTTACCAAATGATTGTCAAGTTGTCCATGCTTTGTGAAACTCTTCCCACACTGAGAGCAGCTGAACGACTTTACTACATTATGAGTTAATGTGTGCTTCTCAAGACTTGCTTTACGTGTGAAAGTATTTCCACACTGAGAGCAGCTAAACGGCTTTTCTGAAGTGTGAGTTATCAAATGATTGGTAAGGTGTCCTTTCTGTGTAAAACTCTTTCCACAGTGAGAGCAGGTGAAAGGCTTTATTCCAGCATGAATTAACATGTGATCCTTAAGGTTTTTGTTACATATGAAAGTGTTTCCACACTGAGAGCAGGCAAAAGACTTTTCCCCAGTATGATTTCTCATGTGATTCATAAGGCTTTCTTTGTGTTTGAAAGCGTTTCCACACTGAGAGCAGCTGAAAGCCTTTATTTCAGTGTGAGTTAACATGTGCCTCTTAAGGTCTCCTTTACGTGTGAAAGACCTTCCACACTGAGAGCAGCTGAAAGACTTTACTCCATTATGAATTAACATGTGCTTCTTAAGGTTTGATTTACGTGTGAAAGTGTGTCCGCACTGAGAGCAGCTGAAAGGCCTTTTGACGTCTGTTATTTGAGTGCTGCAACTGACAGATTTTTCTCCATTGAAATCATGATCGTTCTGAGACTGATGTTTCTCCTCCACCTCATTCAGATCTTGTCTTTCTTCTTTCACTTTCACCAGACCTAAAATGAAATCATAAAAAATATGATAGAAAATAGAAGAAAATAAAATGATAATTATATCCTATATTTGTGTACAGATGAAAACATTGTCAAAACGATGCCCGTTTACACAGACTCATGAAATTGAATAAAAAGCTGTATTATGCTGACAAGTCGGTAGATGGCGATGCCACTTTGTAAATAAACACTACACAGCTATAGGCTGAACATGCAATACAGATGCGCACGATGTTACTGTTTTACTGCTGTGATCCTTTTCACAATGCTGTCGTCTGTATGAGAAAAAAAATGCTAAGAAGCCAAATATACTGTTGTGCAAATGTACCATTTGAAGCACTGTGAAAAGTATGTCTAATCTGCATTGTTTCACAGCTGTCTACAGGGAATCTGCAGATATCAGCACTTCAAATGTAATAATTTTATTATTTGTAACTGCATTTTTATTGTTGTTTTACCATGTTTGCTGAGGTGCACATGTATTGTGTTTTTTCCGTCAAAATCCAGAAGTGAAGAATTTATGTAATTTATTACTTGATTGTTCAAGCTACCTCACAGAAGTGCTCTGTTTGTTAACAGAGTTATTGAATGTTAAAATAAGGTGAATTAAATAAAAAATAAGGAACATCCTGGATCTGTTTCTTCGCTCTTCTTTATTCTTTTTTATGTATTATAGAAGTATCAGATCGGGACTCAAAATACTATATACTCAAAATCAAATGACTCGGACTCGAGGGCAAAAAAACCTGATCGGGACATTATATTTTTAGATTTATTTCCCTTCATGATCTCTTTACTCAACGTTCTGAATGTAAATGGTATGGTAAATGTTCAACGTGCCAATAAAGCTTATTTAATATGACTGGAATTTTACTGGAATGCAGTTTAAATGTTGAATTTAACATATGTTTTGTTTTGTTTTATTTTATTTCATCTAATGAATAGACTAGCGTGTACAAATATATAGTGTTTCATTTACGAGTGAATCATTCCTAGTTTCGTTTGTAAATAATTCATCGTCAAACACGGGCATAAATACAATCAAAGTCAAAAATGTATTGGCATAATTGTCAGGCGTTTACAGTATTTGTAAAATAGCCTATATGGTAGCAAAAGCACAGAACGTTAATTAGCAGAACGTTAGGTAAAGCGATACACAATAAATATAAAAATATATCCCTGATGTAACTGGACTATCTTTAGTTAACGCCTGACAATTATGCCAAGAAGGTTTTCACATTATGATTGTGTTTATACCTGTACAAATGAGCGCATTTTCATTTACAAATTAAACTAGGTAAATGATTCATTCCTCAGTGAAACAATTTCGTTTCTATAGTCTGTTAATTAACGTTTAAACTGCATTCCAGTAAAAAAAAAAAAAAAACATCCCAGTCATATTGCGTTTGTCCAGCATTTACAGTAGGCTATTTATACAGTCGTTTGTTAGAACAGCATTTGCATTAGTTTGGGCATATTATAACATTAGGCTACCATACTGCATGTCCGCCTCTAGAAAATAAAAAATTATAAAAAAATACCAACTGAATACCAGCACACAACGATTGATCCACGACGTCGAAGTTACTTGGCGACTAGGCATCTTTTGCTTTTGCGGTTGCCACGCCAAAACGAAACATTGGTCACCAGATTACGTTGCAGTTACGTATTTTTGTTAGCTGAGATGGTTGAAAATAACCACAGTCCTATTAGCGAGCTTAATCAAAATGTGGCTTCTATTAGCGTAAAAACAATTCAGTCCCACATGCTCCGAGCTCAACACATTTACAGATTGCAAAAAGCATAAGTCTATAATAATTAAATCTTCCCAGTGTCGGTTCAGTCACATTTCCATAAGAACTATGAAACAGGGATTGAGACATTTTAATGACAGTTAAGGTCTTATTTTTACATAAAGTATCTGTGGATGTACCACAAACAGTCATTAAAGATGAATGAAGAATAAACACTAACCTCCTTGTTCCTCATGTTTTATTCTGCAGAGTTCGGGTTCCTCGTGCGTTGTTCTCGAAGTCTCTGATTCCTCCTCTTTTATTCTCCAGGGTTCTGGTTCGTGTTTTATTCTCCATGGTTCTGGTTCACTCGTGTCCTTCTCATTCTCCTCTTTAACAAACGCCATCTTCACAGCAGCAGATCTCAGTTCAGATGATACTCCTCCAGATATTCCTGCTTGCTAGAATCTTAGTCACGATTTCGAGGATCTGAATCCGATTACAGGTATTTATTGACCTGATTCAAAAACCGCGTTTTTCAACTTACAGAAACTACATTTCTAACAGTTTGTTTTGAGCCAGCATCGAGACAAAATAACAGACAGCGCGGTGAAACTAAACCACTTCTTCTGAGGTTTAAAGGTGTAAACGAAAGTGTTTTAGCGCCACCCGCTCGACTGGAGTGTAAAACTCCGAGAGGAGGGAAAATAATACGGGGGAAATTACTGCACCGTCTATAAGGTGCACAAATAAATGATAAATAAATTATGGACTTATTTGATCAACACCAATAGACCGCACTTGTAAGACTAGTTTGCGTTGTTTGTTTGGCAGCGTAGTCGCAGGTCTCTGTCCATTGAGCTGCCCAGGTTCTGTCACATCTTTATTGCATTTGGCTTCTATGTACGGCTGAACACCGGTTCTCTTGCTCTCAGTCATGTTGCTTCTACTGGCTGTTTATTGCAATAGGTATGCAATGCAGAGGGACGTATACGTGACACTCTTTTCTGGAGACAAGGTGGGAATATGCAGCTCATTTGCACTGAAAGTGATACACACCAATAGGCCTACAGCTCTTTTTTTATACACACCCCAAAAATGATATTTTCCAGATGTTATAATAAATCTGTGGAGTATTTTGAGCTGAAACTTCACAGACACATCCTGGGGACACCCAAGAGAAAAACAACTTTACCAAATATGCCAGGCTTATTTCAATTAGTCTTATTGTCACTTATTGTGACTATTGTCACAAAAAAGTTTGTTGTTGTAGTTTATGTCCTTACTGTTAATAAATCAACAAAAGAAAGAGGAAAACACTGACTGCTTTTGAATGAATCACTTCAGTAGCCCTCATAATGATTAAAACATGTCTGCTTAAATGATTGAAGGATGGATGTATGCAAGTTCTTATAAAGAATGCATTTTACATAAGATTGGTAGAGGAACACATTATTGTTACTTTATGAGAAGTTTATATATATATATATATATATATATATATATATATATATATATATATAAGGCATGTTATGCATCACAACAGTTTAATCTGTGTCTTGGATGTTCAAACCTAAATATAATTCAGATGTAAATAGATGTCTTCTCTGAGAACATATTATGAGTTTGGAAATTTTACAGAAATGTTTAATACATGCATTACATCACAACAGTCACGTTATGCTGTTGAAAGGATGATGGAGGCACGAGATAACACCAACAATCTTTAATAAGAGAATTACAGGGGTGAATCCACAACAGGAACGAGGGTAAACACACTTAATCCAATAGAAATGTAATATTTTCTGTAAAGCTGCTTTGGTATTGTGCAATGCGCTGTACAAATAAACTTGATTTAAATGTAAAAATAAACTCAGCAGAAGAATCACATCAACTTATACATATTGCTGTGGAAAATGGGCATCCATTGGACCTTTTAAGATGCGAGTCAAGCTGTACTTTACGTGCAAAAGATTTTCCACACTGAGAGCAGATGAAAGGCCTTTCCCCAGTATGAATTAACAAGTGATTCCTCAGGACCTCTTTACGTATGAAACTCTTTCCACACTGAGAGCAGGTGAAGGGCTTTATTCCAGCATGAACTATCATGTGCCTATTAAAGGTCGATTTAAGTGTAAAACTCTTTCCACACTGAGAGCAGGTAAAAGGCTTTTCCCCAGTATGAGTTATCATGTGTTCCTTCAGGACTTGTTGACGAATGAAACTCTTTCCGCACTGAGAGCAGGTGAAAGGTTTTTTCCCAGTGTGAATTATCATGTGATTATTAAGGGTTGTTTTCTGTGTAAAAGTCTTTCCACACTGAGAACAGCTGAAAGGCTTTTTGCCAGTGTGAATTAACATGTGACTCTTAAGGTTGGATTTATTAGTAAAAGTCTTTCCACATTGAGTACAGGTGAAAGGCTTTTCCCCAGTATGAATTATCATGTGCTTATTAAGGGTTGATTTAAGGGCAAAAGCTTTTCCACACTGAGAACAGGTAAAAGGCTTTTTCTCAACATGAATTACCATGTGAGTGTCAAGGTCTTCTTTAAGTCCGAAACTCTTCCCACACTGAGAGCAGCTGAAAGGCTTTAGTACATCATGAATTAACGTGTGCTTCTCAAGGTTTGCTTTACGTGTGAAAGTATTTCCACACTGAGAGCAGCTGAACGGTTTTTCTAAAGTGTGAGTTCTCAGATGATTGGTAAGGTGTCCTTTCTGTGTAAAGCTCTTTCCACAGTGAGAGCAGGTGAAAGGCTTTATTCCAGCATGAATTAACATGTGATCCTTAAGGTTTTTGTTACATATGAAAGTTTTTCCGCACTGAGAGCAGGTAAAAGGCTTTTCCCCAGTATGATTTCTCATGTGATTCATAAGGCTTTCTTTGTGTTTGAAAGTGTTTTCACAGTGAGAGCAGCTGAAAGCCTTTATTTCAGTGTGAGTTAACATGTGCTTCTTAAGGTCTCCTTTACGTGTGAAAGACCTTCCACACTGAGAGCAGCTGAAAGGCCTTTTGACGTCTGTTATTTGATTGCTGCAAATCACTGATTTTGATTCTTTCTGATCCTGATGTTTCTCCTCCACCTCATTCAGAGCTTCTCTTTCTTCTTTCACTTTCATCAAACCTAAAATCAAATAATTAAAATGAATAGAAACATTTGGAAAATAAAAGGATATTTGTGCACTGACAAAAAGATTGTCAAAACGGTTCACACAGATCCATGAAGATGACTGAAAAGCTGCATTATGCTCACAGGCCAGTAAGTGGTTTGTAAATTAGTTTGGGCAAATGAGGACATACATTAGGTTAACCTACTGCATGTCCGCCAGTAGAAAATTAATTTTTTAATTTTACATTTTAATGACAGTTAAGGTCTTACTTTTGCATACAGGATCTGTGGATGTACCACAAACAGTCATTGAGATTAATAAAGAACAAACACCAACCTCCTTGTTCCTCGTGTTTTATTCTACAGAGTTCTGGTTCCTCTTGCCTTATTCTCAAAATTTCGGATTCCTCCTGTTTTATTCTCCAGGGTTCTGGTTCCTCCTGTTTTATGCTCCAAAGTTCTAGTTCACTCGTGTCCTTCTCACTCTCCTCTTTAACAAACGCCATCTTCACAGCAGCAGATCTCAGTTCAGATGATACTCCTCCAGATATTCCTGCTTGCTTGAAAACTTAGTCACGACTTCGAGGATCTGCATATTACAGGTATTTATTGACCTGATTCAAAAACCATGCTTTTCTACTTACAGAGACTTTCTTTTCAACAGCTTGTTTTAAGCCAGCATCCAGACAAAACAACAGACAGCGCGAATCTAAACTTCTTCTGAGGTTTAAAAGTGTAAACTAAAGTGTTTTAGCGCCACCCGCTGGACTGGAGTGTAAAGCTCCGAAAGGAAGGAAAATAATAAGAGGAAAATTACTTCGAACGTCTCTAAGTTGATCATTTGTGACCCTGGACCACAAAACCAGTCATAAGGTTAAATTTTACAAAACTGAGATGTATACATATGAAAGCTCAATAAATAAGCTTTCTATTGATATATGGTTTGTTAGGATAGGACAATATTTGAGATACATCTATTTGAAAATCTGGAATCTGAGGGTGTAAAAAAAATCAAAATACTGAGAAAATCACCTTTAAAGTTGTCCAAATTAAGTTCTTAACAATGCATATTACTAATCAAAAATTACATTTTGATATATTTATAGTAGGAATTTTACAAAAAATCTTCATGGAACATGATCTTTACTTAATTTCCTAATGATTTTTGGCATAAAAGAAAAATCAATAATTTTGACCCATACCATGTATTTTTGGCTATTGCTACAAATATACCCCAGCGACTTAAGACTGGTTTTGTGGTCCAGGGTCACATTTGTTTGTGTAGATTGGCTTTTTTAAAAGGAAAACAGATCAGTAGATTTGTTTTCATTTTAGAAAAAGCCGATCTACACAAATAAATGGTAAATTATTTATAGACGTATTTGATCAACACCAACGGACTGCACTTGTGAGATTAGTTTGCACTGTTTGTTTGGTAGCACAGTTGCAGGTCTCAGTCCATTGAGCTGCTCGGGTAATACTGAGGTAGCACTGTTTCGTCACACTTTCAGTGCATTTGCCTTCTATGTACGGCTGAACACCGGTTCTCTTGCTGTCAGTCATGTTGCTTCTACTGGCTGTTTTTTGCAGTAGGTAGCCTATGCAATGCAGAAGGACGTATGCACAACGCCCTCTTTTGAAGACAAGTTTCAACAACTTTCTTACTGGTGCTGGGATGTGAGGGAGGCGGAGCGAAAGTCCACAACACCAAACCCCTGACGCTGATTGGTTGGAACACTGTTTGTTTATCTGTGGAAAGGTTGGTAGCGCCGATTGTTTTTTTTGGCATATCTCGGACCCTAGGCTGACCAGACAGACAATTTATGGGGCAGGCAGCGAGCGGATCGTGAAGAAAGGTCAGCTGAAATTGACACTTTATGTTTTAGGCTAGAAATCGCTGATACAACCTTTAAGGGTTGATTTAAGTGTGAAACTCTTTCCACACTGAGAGCAGCTGAAAGGCTTTTCCCCAGTATGAATTATCTCAGGCTCAAATTAAGTTTAAGAAACAGGAAAAATCTGATATTTGGCGAAAATTATTATAAGGGAGAGTACAATAGAATCCTGACTTTTTTTTTAGAGAGAGAGAGACCTTCACATGCAAGGCGTTCTGGGATGTTGCAGATTTGCAACATTGGCCCAGTGTGGTAATTAAACACTGACGACTAAATATGATATGAACAACAACTTTTTATATACAACTTTTCAAACAATGTAACAAAGTGCTTTTCAGTGGCAGAACAACAACAAAAACAATACGGGATCCAAATCCAATATCTCAAATCCTCATTGAGTAGGGCATGTTTCCAGGTCACTTTGTCATGTGGTACTCCAAGAAACAGTTTTTGTCTTTTGTAAAGCACAGAAGTACTTTGCACTTCAGGCAGGCCATTTGCGTGTAGCCATTCTTGCACAGTCTGCATCGTCCACGTTTCTCAGCATGGATGGGGAAATGATCGCATCGGTCTAATCTGACATCAACCGACGGTGCAGAGATCCTCTGAAGTGGAGGTGGAGGATGGGACGTTGGATCATCTTCCAATGACGGTCGTCCTCTTTTCCTACTGTTCAAGTCAGCCTGTTTGCCAACCTTGATGAGGGCATCTGCAACTTGAACACGGAAGTCAAGAAGTGGCATATACTTCTTCTCCTGCTTCTGGGTGAGATGACGGCGATAGAGGAGCCAACCATTGACCAGTGATAGGTCAATCAAGTAGTACAAGATGCGCAGATACCAACGACGTGGGCAGATGTCAATGCGATAGAGAGCTGCAAACATGTCTGCTAAGTCTACTCCTCCCATGTTGTGGTTGTACACCTTGACAATGTGGGGTATGTCCACTTCCACATATTCCTTCTTCTCTTTCAACCACCTTCTGCATCTCTCAACAGGTTCAGGGCCAATGAAGGATGATGCCAGCAACACTGCCTTGTTATCATACCACTTCACGATGGACAACCCACTTGTCTTTTCGTATTTCACTTCATACGCACCACGCCCGGACTTTGAGAGTTCCTTGTCACTCTTGAGGGTACATCCACGGAGACGGTTACGATTGATGGTGGCAACTGTTAGAATTCCCATTTTCTTCAGTTCCACAATGAGTTCAGGGGAAGTGAACCAGTTGTTGAAGAAGCACTTGTAGTTTAGTCCTTTTGGAACTTCTGAAACGAGACGAAGCACAACTTCACCGGCAACACCAAGTCCACGCTCATTGGTCACGGTCTCTTTTCCAGTGTATACTTCAAAGTCATAGACTAGTCCAGTGACACCTGCACGAGTAAAGACCTTGATTCCCCATTTATGCGGCTTGTTCTTGATATACTGTTTCATTCCAATCTTTCCTTTGAAGGGGATCATCTGCTCATCAATGGAGTGGTTTTCTTCTGGTTCAACCTTCAAACAGTTGGCACGGACTTTCTCAAGAACTGGACGCACCTTGAATAATGGATCGTATCCTGGCTCGCCCTTTTGCTTCACATTGGTATTGTCGTTCATGTGGATGTATGTACGCAGATTATCAAATCGTTTACGTCCCATGACTGTCGCAATTGGGTCGTAGCGGGTTGCGGTCTGCCAGTACATGCGGTACGATGGCATACGCACTACGGTCATCAAGATGTGTAAACCAATGAATTGCTCTATTTCAGAAGGGGTTGTTTTCAGTTCTGGGCCATTCTTCATAACTGCATACAAGTTAGATTGGTGAGAAATATGTTCAAACACAGATTTGTCCATGAACTGATCAAAATACCACTTTGGACTTGGTATTTCGTCTGGGGGAGGTGAGAATGCAGGTCCTCGGAATGAAGAGTCTATGTCAGCTGCTGGGGGTTTCCTCTGCCTCCAAGAAAACTCTTTGTTGACTGGAGCTGGGCCTGGCTGAGGTTCATTGTCATCTGGGACCTCAGTGTCACTGTCTGCATGTATGTTATGAATTTCAACATCAATGTGGTTGAGATTAGCTTTTGGTATTGCTGCCAGTGGCTTATCATCATCAAAGCTGGAGTCAGACTCGTATGCTTCAGGAGATTCCTCAAAATCTGGATCAGCAATTTTATCGTCTGAAGTGGATTCTGTGTCAGATAAAGCACCATCAGGAAGGCAAATGTACTCAATGACTTCCCTGGCTGAGTAAATGTTTCGTCTGCCTGCCATAACACACTGCAAATCCTGCATAGAGAGTATTCTGTAAGGTAGTTTGCCAAAAAATGCTTTGACACAATGATCTGTACTAATAAAAGGTGCCATGGAATTTAGGCTACATCAGTTTTCCTTACTGCACAGTCAAATGAACATGGTATTGTGCCACTGCTTTTGATCAAATCTGCCTCTGATTGTTTGTAACTTCACTCCAAATCATTAAATTTTCCATATGAATGAAACAGACAAGTTAGAAGTGAGACTACACTGCCATCTGGTGAGCAAGTAGGAAAATGTTTGTTGCTAATGGACAACCAAGTCCTGCAGTGGTACTTCTGAGTAAAAAAGAAAAACTCATAAAATATGTATCTGGAGTAATAAGGTAGTTAGTTTTTAACTGTTGCAAATCAGCAACGCCTGCCTTGAGAGGGTTAAGGGCTGATTTCTGTGTAAAACTATTTCCACACTGAGAGCAGGTATAAGGCTTTTCCCCAGTATGAATTCTCATGTGTTTCAGAAGGCTTATTTTCTGTTTGAAAGCGTTTCCACACTGAGAGCAGATGAGAGGCCTTTTGACGCCTGTTATTTGATTGCTGCAACTCACTGATTGTTCTCCATTTTCATCACTATCTTTCTGACACTGATGTTTCTCCCCCATCCCACTCAGATCGTGTCTTTCTTCTTTCACCATACCTGAAATGAAATCATTAAAAATATGAAAATCAATTGAAATGTCTGGAAAATAAAAGGATAAAATATTTGTGTACATTAGAAAACATTGTCAAAATGATCCCCATTTGAAAATTAATAACAAGCTGCATTATGGTGACAGACCACTCTGCCACTCTGTAAAGGACACTACACATCTGAACATTTAATACGAAATGGGCATGATGTTACTGTTTTCAAAACGGGGATCCCTTTCACAATGCAATTTCATTAATTGTGTTCTGAAAGAAAAACATTTATAACGAGAGTTTGAAGTGTCTAAACTGGTGCTGTGTGATTGACAGCTTGTTCTTTGTTCGCTTCCTGTAATTGAACAATTTAACATTATATTCATGTTATTAGGAGAAACAATGTTTAGTTTAATCACTGGCTTGATTGACTCGCATACAAAACAATAACAACAAAACACTGAACAATTTGAAGACACATAAAATCTGACTGAACTTGAGTAATTACACATCTCTAAGAACTGATTAATGTACTGAACAAGCAAATATTGCTCTACTGAGACATTCACATGGTTGGAAAAAAATCACACTTCTATAGGGACTTTACTTCAAACGTGGCTTATTAATATTATTAGTGTAAAACCAATTCAGTTTCAAATAATCTGAGTTCAACGATTATTACCCCAAAAAGCAAAAAATAAAGTCTAATAAATAAATTCATGTTTTACAGAACTTTAAAACATTTTACTGACAGTTGGTCTTATTTTTACATAAAGGATCTGTAGATGTACTACAAACCTCAAAGATGAGTGAAAAATAAACACCAACCTTCTCGTTCCTCATGTTTTATTCCACAGGCTTCTGGTTCTTCGTGTACAATTCTCGAAGTATCTGGCTCTTCCTGTTTTATTCTGCAGGGTTCTAGTTCCTCTTGTTTTATTTTCCAGGGTTCTGGTTCATTCATGTCCTCCTCACTCTCCTCTTTAACAAACACCATCTTCACAGCAGCAGATCTCATTTCAGATGATACTCTTCCAGATATTCCTGCTGGCTTCACAACTTAATCACGACTATGAGGATCTGAATTTTACAGGTATTTATTGAACTGATTTAAAAACAGTTTTTCTACTCAAGGAAATTGCATTGCCAACAGTTTATGTTCAGCCAGCATCCAGACAAAACAACAGTGAACGAGGTGAATCTAATTTTCTTCCTCTGAGGTTTAAATATGTTTCGCAAACAAACTTATGTGTTTTAGCGCCACCCGCTGGACTGGAGTGTGAAGTGGCGAGAGGAGGAAAATGTATATTAAATATAAAAACAAATTGCACAAATCAATATCAAAATACAAAGATGCAAGTACATAGGGCCGGTGGTGGACAGTAACTAAGTAGTTATACTTCGTTACTGTACTTAAATAATTATTTTAAGTACTATCTGGAGTGGTTTTATTTTGAGTAACTTTTACTTTTACTTCACTGCATTCCAAAGCATAAGATCGTACTTTTTTACTTTACTACATTTCATAAAACATATTACTCTGTATAATATGCTCCGAGGTGCAGAAGCGGTGTCTGATTCATGAACAAACTGATACTTTTCAATGAACCAAACAAATCATTCACGAATTGGACAGATCCAATTGCAGCACTCGAGTCGACAACTGAGGCTAATTATCCGTGCACCGGGTCCATCCTCTATTTATATGATCAGTAATGAATATTGTAATCATTACATTGATGCATTTGACGTTATTAGGCTATAACATGTATTTTGCTTTTAAATCAGAAATCCCTGCAGGAATAACTACTTAGTCTATGAACGTGAACAAGTGGCTCGCCAAAAGATGGCGCCCGCAGCTGAATCATCCATCAGTTCAATTTACATCGTACTCGTCCACGGCGTAATACAGCATACAACACATGTCCAAATTTGTTGTAAATTGATTATTCAGTTGTTTAACTACTATACATAATTTCCATGACATAGTTAGGCTACGATAAATCATTTAATCTTACTACTGGAATTGTCCGTTTTAAATGTGTGTTAAACAGCATGAAAAGGCGTCAGTTCATCTGGTGCACTTATAAGTGTCCGAATACACCAACTCGTTTTCATTCACTCCTTCAAGTGGACTGTATGAGTGGACTAATATAGGGGATAGTAAATGAGGGGGCGGTTTCGGATACAGCCTAGAGTTATCGAAAGGTACCGCATTCGGTACTTAAATTTTAAAAACGTCCGTTTCCCGCTCATATTTGAGCGCTAAACCGATTTTTAAACACCGCTGTTTGGCCAAAGTGTTCACGTGTTAATCCAACAAAGAATCAACGCACAAGATGGGATTTAAATACATGTGGTTAATTAGGACTAAACAAAGATGCCTGAATCAAATGAACAATCAATGAGAGTGAGAAACTAGGTGAGGGAAGACAAAACAGCACAGGTCCATAATCCTGACAGTAACCAAACCCATTAGATTAAAGTCTTATTTTGTTGACTAAAACAAATTCAGATGACTAAAATATGACTAAAAATGGCATTTTAGTCCAAAAACTACTAAAAGTGACCAAATTAACACTCAATCAAACAACAAAGATACCAAACATGAATAGAAACATATGAAAACATACACAATCAGTGATTAGAACGTGACAGTCAAAATGTGTGGGTCACATACATGATATGGAGATATGCAACAGAATGATATTTGTTCATTAGTCCTTTTAGCATCATTTTGGTTGATCCGATGAATTCAGTCATGTAACGACAGTCTCTGTGTCATTCAGTGAATGTGTGGACATGTTCTGTGAGGAACAAAAAGTCAAAAGGGTCTCAGTCTCAGTCTAGTTTTGGAAATGATGTGCGAGTAAGTCTTCAGCATTGTGATTTCCATCATGGATTTACATGCGTTGATCATACCGTGTGCCTCTGTGACTATTAATCTTGCCCCAAATTTGACAATCTCCTTCTTGGGTTTAATTATCAATAGTTGTTCTTTTACATCAATTTGTGGAAAATAGGCATCCATTCAACCCTTTAACATGTGAGTCAAGGGATCCTTTAGACACAAAAGACTTTCCACACAGAGAGCAGGTGAAAGGCTTTTTCCCAGTATGAATTGTCATCCCTATTAAGGGTGGATTTTAGTTTAAAACTATTTCCACACTGGGAGCAGGTGAAGTATGAATTGACATGTGATTCTTCAGGATTTCTTTACGTATGAATCTCTTTCCACACTGAGAGCAGGTGAAAGGCTTTTTTCCAGTATGAATTGTCATGTGCCTATCAAGGGTTGGTTTCTGTGTAAAACTCTTTCCACACTGAGAACAAGTGAAAGGCTTTTCCCCAGTATGAATTAACAAGTGATTCTTAAGGTGTGATTTAAGTGTAAAAGTCTTTCCACAATGAGAGCAGCTGAAAGGCTTTTCCCCTTTATGAAATAACATGTGCTTATAAAGGGTTGATTGCTGTGTAAAACTCTTTCCACACTGAAAACAGGTGAAAGGCTTTTCCCCAGTATGAATTGTCAAATGCCTATCAAGGGTTGATTTAAGTCTAAAAATCTTTCCACACTGAGAGCAGCTGAAAGGCTTTTCCCCAGTATGAATTGCCAAGTGCATAGTAAGGGTTGATTTAAGTGTAAAACTCTTTCCACACTGAGAGCAGCTGAAAGGCTTTTCCCCAGTATGAGTTAACATGTGTTTATTAAGGGATGGTTTCTGTGTAAAACTCTTTCCACACTGGACACAGGTGAAAGGCTTTTCCCCAGTATGAATTGCCATGTGCCTATTAAGGGTTGGTTTCTGGGTGAAATTCTTTCCACACTGAGAGCAGGTGAAAGGCTTTTCCCCAGAATGAGTTCTCATGTGCTTCAGAAGGCTTCTTTTCTGTTTGAAAGTGTTTCCGCACTGAGAGCATCTGAAAGGCCCTTTGACGTCTGTTTTTTGATTGCTGCAACTCACTGATGTTGCTCCAGTCACATCATCATCTTTCTGACACTGATGTTTCTCCTCCACCTCATTCAGATCGTGTCTTTCTTCTTTCACCAGACCTAAAATTAAATAATTAAAAAGATGAAAATCAATTGAAACATCTGGAAAATATTTGTGCACAGATGAAAACATTGTCAAAACAATCGCCATTTACACCGATCCATGAAAATGAATAAAAAGCTGCATTATGCTCACGTAATTATACATTTCAAAGAACTGATTAATGTAGCGAACTAGCAAAGACATTCACATGGTGGAACACAACCACAGTCCAATAGCTACTTTACTTAAAATGTGGCTTCTATTAGCGTAAAACCAGTCCAGTTCTAAATGCTCTGAGTTCAACACAATTTTTTGACTCCAAAATGCAAAAATAAACTCTAATTAATTAATCAAATTTGAAAGAACTTTAAAACACGGATTTATGTCATTTTAATGACAGTTAAAGTCTTTTTACATAAAGAAGCTGTAGATGTACTAAAAGGATGAATGAAGAATAAACACCAACCTCCTTGTCCCTCCTGTTTTATACCGCTGGCTTCTGGTTCTTTGTGTATTATTCTCAAAGTTTCTAGTTCTTCCTTATTTATTCTCCAGTGTTCTGGTTCTTCGTGTTTTATTCTCCAAGGTTCTGGTTCCGCCTGATTTATTCTCACGGGTTCTGGTTTCTCATGTTTTATTATCCAGGGTTCTGGTTCACTTATGTTCTCCTTACTCTCTTCCTTAACAGACACCATCTTCAAAGCAGCAGATCTTAGTTGAAATGATACTTCTCCAGATATTTCTGCTTGCTTCACAACTTAATCACTACTACGAGGATCTGAATTTTACAGGTATTTGCTGACCTGATTTAAAAACAATATTTTTCTACTTGGGGACATTACATTGCTAACAGTTTGTGTTGAACCAGCATCGAGACAAAACAACAGAATCGAATCTTCTTCCTCTGAGGTTTAAAAGTGTTTTGCAAACAAACGTATACGTTTTAGCGCCACCCGCTGGACTGGAGTGTGAAGCCGCGATATACAGTACAGACCGAAAGTTTGGACACACCTTCTCATTCAAAGAGGTTTCTTTATTTTCATGAATATGAAAATTGTAGATTCACACTGAAGGCATCAAAACTATGAATTAACGCATGTGGAATTATATATACCAGGGGTTTTCAAACCTGTCCTGGAGCCTCCCCTGCCCTGCACATTTTGTATGTCTCCCTTATTAGGCACACCCAATTCAGGTCTTGCAGTCTCTACTAATGAGCTGATGATTTGAATCAGGTGTATTAGATGAGAGAGACAAGCAAAATGTGCAGGACAGGGGAGGCTCCAGGACAGGTTTGAAAACCCCTGATATATACATAACAAAAAAAAGTGTGTAACAACTGAAAATATGTCATATTCTAGGTTCTTCAAAGTAGCCACCTTTTGCTTTGATTACTGCTTTGAACACTTTTGTCATCCTCTTGATGAGCTTCAAGAGGTAGTCCATAAAAAGTATTTTTTCAATGTTTTTTACCTTATAATTCGCATTTGGAGATCAACACTTCTTGACTGGCAAGACGGCCGTGAGAGGAAACTCAAACAGTGTAAGTGATTTGTTCAAAACCTTTCTTTTTAGTAAACTCTGTGTACACAAACAATGTTCTCAATTCTTGAGTTCATGTGTAGAGACCCAGGCGATACTTAAAGCAAAGTTTCACGAAAATAAAGAAAACTTTTTGTTTTTAAAGTCCAAACTTTTGGTCTGTACTGTATATGTCCAGTGAACTGAGAAATAAGGACCGGGAGATATTGTGAGCGCGCAAGATACTGATGCCGCGAAAAGTAAGTTACTGTGGAAATGTAGGATTAATTATTGAAACTGAAAACCATATTTAGGTTAAAACTGTCAGACACATCAACATGTGTCTCTAAGTTTTCTGTAAAACAAAACAAAACAAACATTAAAATAACACAGATTAAATAAAATAACTCATGCACGTTCCTATTCGCACCTTCTGCTAGCCGTATTTTTATTTATTTTTTAAATGCTCACCATTTAGCTCAATGTGACATCTGTTTTCATATTGTATGTTTTCGGTATGGTTTGGTACGTAAGGGAAAAAAAAACTCACTATACTTTAGTATACTGTCAAATAAAAATAAAGAAGAATAATCTAACTACAAACAACAGTGCAAATAAATACAATTGAGTACATATACAAATAAAATAAACCGTTTTTTAGGTAGGTCTAACATTAGTTTTTATGTACAGAAATTGAATAAAATATATGTAAAAAGGCATTGCATATTTTACAATATAATTAAAGCTTAATCTTTATTAACTTTACAAAAGCTATTCAAAAAAGAGCAGCGAGTGATCCTTGTTGCTCTTTGATTAATAGGCCTATTAAGAAATTGCGGTCACTTTGAATGCGCTGATCCAGTGCACTGATACTGAACGTTTAGCCGGCTATGTCTGCTAACTAGGATACTTACCAAGTCGGGCATTTCGACAAAAATTTTTGCGTGAATTTGTTCATTCAAACTCAATACTTAAAAGAGAGTTTAATATTTGCGCGCGTTTAGAGATGTTCCCACTGCGCGTGCAAGCTGGCTTTTAAATGTTTAAACTGGCGAAGCTTAAATTAGTTTAGTTAAATCCAGATAGCGATGTGTGCTGTTCCGGTTTTATCTACAAACGCGTGCTGTCAGCACCTGGGAGATGACGGATTAACTGACGCTCATTTTCCAGTATACGGCACTTGCATTAAACAAGAGTGGTTTGTCCACGTTGTAATGTATTGGGAAGCCGGAATGCGCGTCCATCAACAGAAACATACGCATAACAGTGACTACGTTTACATGGACACCAGTAATCTAATTAATGACCTTATTCTGAATAAGACAATAATATGATTAAGCTGTTTACATGAGTTGCTTTTAGAATATTCTTTTCATGTTCCCGTTTTACATGTTAGACATAGATCAGACACATCATTAGGTCCACACGCGACGCTATCAGTTCATCTTCCTTATAGAATTTTGGATGTTTCGGTTTTAATTTTACAAAAGCTTGAAGTGGCTGGACATTTGCAACAAATATTTTAGAATGTGTGAGTTAAAATTTGCCGTGGTCGCATTTGTGCGAGTGCATGCTGTGCTGCTCCAAAGCGTCTGCTCCATACAGCAGCATTTCAGAGCCAGTCAGTTTTTAGAACAAAAAAACACACGCAAACACAGTCACCGAAAGCCAGTTTAGTTTTACTTTTTTTGTTTGTTTTCATTTTGAAAACCCTGTTATCTTTGCCGTTTACCTCACATTACGCTTTGGAGGCTTTCTTTTATTTATTTTTTATTAATTAATTTGATTGCTCAGTGTTTACGCGCGCTGTAATAAATTGTTTAGTCGGCATATAACACAGCATGTGATGGAGTCCATACCTCGTCTTATTAGTTTTTGTTAATAGATGCTATGTAAGATAGTTTTGTTTTATTGTTGTTATGCTGTTTAATTAAAAATAACAAATCCATCTTTTAAGAATTTGTTTTAATCTTAAAATTGATAGGTGTAGCCTATATATGTAAGCAAAACCAAGATCATAAATTCGAAAGTAAAATTGAAAAGCATCCTAAGACATTCCAATAGCGGAAATCCCGTTCACAAAATTAAAATCACAAATAATACTAATGAAAAAGAACGGGTTAAATGTTAACTATGTTTCCATAAAACTATAAATTATGATAACAAACTATTTATCAGCAATGAGCATTGATTAATCCCATGTTGTAGCAAAAAAAAAAATAAATAAATTGAAACCAAAGCATATGCATGTGCGACCAACTGAGAGCGTTATGCCGCGTTCCAGGCAACCCGTGTTTTTCCAAACTTCTACCCGTGAAAGTAAACTGGAAAGGCACTCAAACCGTGAACTCGTACTAGATTGACGTACTCCCAGTTTCGAGTTCTGACTTGACATAGCCCGCGAAACAACAATAAAGCCTCTATGGGTGCGGTGTTTATGCAAGTGGTACACAGTGGAAAAATAGAGTTTAGGACAATATAACGTTGCAATCAAATTATTAATAATATAAAAATAATAAATGCTTGGCGTGACTTGCCTGGAACGCTACAAAGTCTTGAGTCGTGGTTTGAAGACGTGATTTACAAGCTCAAAAACCTGCCTGGAATGCAGCATTAGTGTGTATTCTGTCGCAAAATGTGGCGAAAAGTCCTACACAAGGGGAATAGTGTGATTAAGGTGTGTACATGTCTTCCATAATGCGACTAAAATAGGAATACTCCACCTGTCTTAATTCGATTTGTGTTTACTCCGATTATGACTTTAGTCGGATTAAATTAATCAAAAATACCAGTTTACATGGTTGCTTCTTAATCAGAGTATTGTCTTAATCGCGTTAAAATCGGAATATTGTTGTCCATGTAAACGTACTCACTAGTGTTTGTTTTATGTGTTATTTAAAACAAATCATATTACAGATGCGTTGTCAGATTTAAGTTGAACAGCGGTCTTAGTGCGTGCCGAAATCGCGTGTGGAGAACCGTACTGTTCGATTTATTTTTATTTTTTACCGAAAACCGTTACACCCCTAATTATTACTGTGGCTTTCAACTGCATTCCCATGTTTTTGCCTTGGCGAATGTCTACTGTCCATCTCTGTACGTATTGATTGCTTTATCGCTCTGTTAAGCGTCCTTGAGCTTGGAAAAGATAGTATTAAAAAAACTCATTATTCGTTATTAATATCATTATTATTATATAATTGTCTGTTTGATTACTTTTAATTTGTAACTAACTGCACAATTCTTACTGTACATTTACATTCTGCCATAGTCACCACTGTTAGAAACTCAGAAGCGAAGAAAAGGAGACACTTGGGTGTTTTCTTCAGAGTTCTTTATTCAGAATGTATTGCATGTAGTTTATGCACAAAGTATTCTAGAAACTTAGTATTTTCTGCAAAGCTGCTTTGCAATGATTGGTATAGTTAACAATTCTTTACACACAAAAGACTTTCCACACTGAGAGCAGATGAAAGTATTTTTCCCAGTATGAATTAACATGTGACTCTTAAGGTTTGATTTAATTGTAAAAGTCTTTCCACTGTCAAATGCCTATCAAGGGCTGATTTAAGTGTAAAACTATTTCCACACTGAGAGCAGGTGAAAGGGTTTTACCCAGTATGAATTAACATGTGACTCTTAAGGTTTGATTTAACTGTAAAAGTCTTTCCACATTGAGAGCAGGTGAAAGGCTTTTCCCCAGTATGAATTAACATGTGACTCTTAAGGTTTGATTTAACTGTAAAAGTCTTTCCACATTGAGAGCAGGTGAAAGGCTTTTCCCCAGTATGAATTAACATGTGACTCTTAAGGTTTGATTTAATTGCAAAACTCTTTCCACACTGAGAGCAGATGAAAGGCTTTTCCCCAGTATGAATTAACATGTGACTCTTAAGGTTTGATTTAACTGTAAAAGTCTTTCCACATTGAGAGCAGCTGAAAGGCTTTTCCCCAGTATGAATTAACATGTGACTCTTAAGGTTTGATTTAACTGTAAAAGTCTTTCTACACTGAGAGCAGCTGAAAGGCTTTTTTCCAGTATGACTTGTCATGTGCCTATCAAGGGCTGATTTAAGTGTAAAACTGTTTCCACACTGAGAGCAGGTGAAAGGCTTTTCCCCAGTATGAATAAGCATGTGATTCTTAAGGTTTGATTTAATTGTAAAAGTCTTTCCACACTGAGAGCAGCTGAAAGGCTTTTCCCCAGTATGAATTAGCATGTGATTCCCCAGGACTTCTTTACGTATGAAACTCTTTCCACACTGAGAGCAGCTGAAAGGCCTTTCCCCAGTATGAATTGTCAAATGCCTATCAAGGTTTGATTTAAGTCTAAAAATCTTTCCACACTGAGAGCAGCTGAAAGGCTTCTCCCCAGTATGAATTGCCAAGTGCATAGTAAGGGTTGATTTAAGTGTAAAACTCTTTCCACACTGAGAGCAGCTGAAAGGCTTTTCCCCAGTATGAATTAACATGTGTTTATTAAGGGATGGTTTCTGTGTAAAACTCTTTCCACACTGGACACAGGTGAAAGGCTTTTCCCCAGTATGAATTGCCATGTGCCTATTAAGGGTTGGTTTCTGGGTGAAACTCTTTCCACACTGAGAGCAGGTGAAAAGCTTTTCCCCAGAATGAGTTCTCATGTGTTTCAGAAGGCTTCTTTTCTGTTTGAAAGTGTTTCCACACAGAGAGCATCTGAAAGGCCCTTTGACGTCTGTTATTTGATTGCTGCAACTCACTGATGTTTCTCCAGTCACATCATCATCTTTCTGACCCTGATGTTTCTCCTCCACCTCATTCAGATCGTGTCTTTCTTCTTTCACCAGACCTAAAATTAAATCATTAAAAAGATGAAAATCAATTGAAACATCTGGAAAATAAAAAGTATAAAATATTTGTGCACAGATAAAAACATTGTCAAAACAATCGCCATTTAAACCGATCCATGAAAATGAATAAAAAGCTGCATTATGCTGACATAATTATACATCTCAAAGAACTGATTAATGTAGCGAATTAACAAAGACATTCACATGGTTGAACACAACCACAGTCCAATAGCTACTTTACTTAAAATGTGGCTTCTATTAGCGTAAAACCAGTCCAGTTCTAAATGCTCTGAGTTCAACACAATTTTTTGACTCCAAAATGCAAAAATAAACTCTAATTAAAGCTGCAAGCAGCGATGAGCGGGCCCTCGCACCCGGGCTCACCGCCAACCGGTGGCTTTAGGAACACAGCAAACGGTGGGCAGTATGCTTTTAATACAGTAAATGTAGGAAAAATATGTCATAAGTCATTTAAATGTGCTTAACTTGCCGCTCCCAGCTGCAGGCGCTATGCCTATAACTGATTATTGGCATGTAGATGTGTTCAGGCCAGCACTATTATCAAACGTTTGAAGTTTGGTGCAGATTGACCTTGTTATGTTTGAATTAGTGAAAGATATGATATATCCTGCTGCCAACAGGTGGCGCTATGATAATATCTGAATATTGGCCTTTAGGTGTCTTCAGGCCAGGACTCTTACCAAACCTGTGAAGTTTGAGGCAGATCGGACATTTTATGGCTGAGTTATAACAACTTCTATGTCCATGGCGAAACAACAAACTTTGTCTGGCCGCCACGGACACGCCTTTTACCGATAACTCAAGAGCTTCACAATTTAACATCTTTAAGGCCTTTAGATCAGACTGAGCAAATATAATGTTGATATCATTAAAACTCTAGGAGGAATTTGCTATAAACCTAAACCTCTGCAAGGACTTCAGATAATGCCAACTGTGAACCAATATGCTACATTTTCCCTATATTCTGATGATGATGATAAGAACATGATTCATGATGATAACAAAATGTTATTATTGCTTGCATTACATCCACATCCTGCTTAAATGTCATCGTTACCTATCTGTTCAATTTTTGTGTGGATATTGCTTTGCTGGTGGCTTCTGTTATAAGACATCACTCTTAACCGCTACATAAGAATCAATTAGGAAAACGGTGCCCAGTTGGCACATGCATTCACAGTAACCCTCTGCCAGTTTGGATTTAAAGTTTACTGAATTGAAAGGGTTACACTTTAAAATCAACACACAATATATACAATTTTGCCATCCAGTTTAATTTGTTAACATTAACTATATTAGTTAACATGAACAATAATTAAACAGCATTTATTAATGTTAATTAATATTAAGCTAAAAAAAAGTATCCATATATTGTTTAATGGTAAATTAGTATCTTTTAACATTAGTTTATGTACTGTGAATTAACATGAACATGAACACAGTTCATGTGGGTGTACAGCAATACACAAAGTGCTCTATAAACGCTCCATTCTTTCAAAATATCTTTAAAAATCAAGTTGAGTATTTTAATGGGGCGATATATATATAACTGATCTTAAAATGATGGTTTTCAGATGTTTTGAACAGATAACAGCAAAGTTAGTTTTGTTGTCAAAGTTTGTCTTGAAATTTTTAATTATAATTTTATATTCAATAAATAACACTATGAAAATATTGTCTATCAATGAAGATAAATCGCTCATGCTAAAAAGTTGTATTTTTCTTAATCTTTTGCTATGTGACTGAATAGGACAAGTTCATGGTACAGTTCAGTAAAAAATAAATAAAAAACAACAACTGCAAAATACAAACAATGAAAGACTTAGTGACCCTTTATATTTTCTCAAAATATCAGACTCTCAAAGTTAAGACATATTTATGTAATTACACTACATATATGTGCATTTCTTCCTCAAAGATGGTCTGCAGCATGTGTCACAGCTCTCTCACCCTCTCTGCCTCTCACCCCTCCCCCCTGCAATAATGATCTTCACTCACTCTGACTACACACACACATTCAACCAGAGTGACAGCAGGTTTCTGATTTCTTTTTTTAATTTTCTTTAATTCATTGAAGCTTGTATAACATTATATTAACAGCACTTGCTCAGAATGATTAGATCTCTGTGTGAAAAAAGTTGTAAAGAGTTTGGATGCTGCACTTTAAAGATATAAAAAAAATTACGGTTATGTTTTTTACTACATTTTAAAAAAATTACCACGTCAACACCGTTCGAGATATCCCAAATCCGCTCGCAATTTAACATCTTCAGAATCTTCTCTTCAGGTTAAAAAAGTTTGGTGTGAACAGCTTATTGTTCTTAGTAGAAGTGTGAATTTGTTCACAGCCTGATTTTTCCAAAAATCCACATTCAAATCAAAATAGCCGGCTTCCTGTTGGTCTTAGCTAATGAGTTTGATTTAGAAAGTTGTCCAGATTGATGAGAATAATATATGTACAGAGTTTGGTGACTGTAGGAAAAACTAACCCCCCAACTTTTGTCAAAAGATGGCGCTATAGAGTGCCTGCTCCACGCCCATTTATGACCTTTTGCCAGTGTCTAACTATCATTAATATTGATGTGTGTGTTGAGTTTCATGAAATTCTAAGCATTTTATCTGCCTCGAAAAGACAGGAATCTAATTTTAAAGTTTGAGACGTTGCCATGGCAACAGCATTTGATTTATCATCGACCCCTTTACATATTCTCATCAGCCGTGTTTTGACATGATTTTGATGAAGTTTAAAGAAAATCAAGTAAAATTAAGAGGCCGATTTCAAAGCATTTTGAAAATGACACGTTTCCTGCTGCCAGTTGGTGGCGCTATAACTTTGACTCATAATAGTCACATTTATGGAATCGGCATCATACAAGGAACAAACTGGTGAAGTTCCATCAGAATCAGGCAATGTGTGCAACAGTTATTAGACACTTCCTGTTTCTCATTTCTCGCCATAACTTTGTCGCCTTGCCACGGCCAAACCGTTCGAGATATCAAAAATCTCCTCGCAATTTAGCGTCCCCAATGTCTTGAGATCATGCTGACCGAGTTTGGTGACAATCCCATGGAATTCCTGGGAGGAGTACGTTAAATTCCAGAGCATGCGCTTTTTAAACAGCCCTAAATATCTCACTTCCTGTTGTGTGGAGCCCATGACATAGAGTACAAAAGTTGTTCAGCTCGATGAGTTCTATATGTGTACCGAGTTTCATATCAATACGCGCAAGTATGTGTGCGCAGTACATCAAGTTTTCAAACTGTGTTCCAGGGGGCGCTGTAGAGGCCCTGAACCACGCCCGGGTCCCAGCCTCTGTGGCGTCCGGACGACGGCAGATTCCGACGTGTGTGCAAATTTTCAAGAGTTTTTGAGTATGTTAAGGCCCCCAAAAGTGCCCCAACGGTTGAAAAAAAAAAAAAAAAAAATAAGAATCCTTAGAAGAACAATAGGGCCTTCGCCCTTTTGGGCTCGGGCCCTAATTAAAAAATAAGAATCCTTAAGGTGCGTTCACACCGGACGCGAATGAAGTGGCAAGCGCGAGTGATTTACATGTTAAGTCAATGCAAAGACGCGAATAGCCATCCTGCGGCGTTGAGCGCGTTGACGCATTGAGCGTTTCAAGCGATTGCCGCGCCAATTCAAAAATCTGAACTTTGGTTAACGCGGCGCGGATTTTCGCCAATCAGGAGCTTGCTCTAGTAGTGACGGAGGCAGAAATCCGAAACAACAATGGAGGACAAAATCACCGTTGCTGTCTGTGGTTACTCGGAGCTGTACGATACATCTTTGGACTTTTGTAGAAACAGGAATAAAAAGGATTTGGCTAGGAAGAAAGTGAGAAGAGGTCGGACAATCTGGTTAGTTTTAAAAAACGCTCTTTATTCAATTTGACCTACATATACATCAGTGGCGGCTACTGGTCTGTCAAATAGGGGAAGCTCATTTTCGGCCTACATCATAAAATTGTCTATTTATTTAAAAAGTAAATTCTGCCCTAGGTTCCTTTTCAAGAAAATGGTCTGTGACCAAAATACCAAAATTTTTCCCTATCTTTTGCACTAAATCAATCTTAGGTGTTGATCTGCCCTGCCCTGCCTTTAATTCTAAGTTTTTCCTCGTAAGGAACACTTTCAAATGGCTTCGCCAAAATCAGGTCGACAATATTAGCACTGTCTGCCATCGTGTGCAGTTTCACCCACGACGCTATAGCTTAGCCTACTATTAGGGATGTAACGATATTTCATGGTACGAAATTTCGCGATGCAAAAATGTTACGATATGTATCGTAGAGTGATGACGAAACATTTACGATATGACGACAGCCTAATCCTATTGGTTGAGATGCTGACGTCTCCTACTCTGCAACAGCGCTGCTTGTGCTTTCATTGCAGAATCAGGATGCAGAAGTCATTTGAACTGAATATTAGTAGAGCAACATGAGTTCGGATGAAACTGAAATTAAAGATACCTTGTCTTCACGTCTGACAGAATTTTGGTTTTACAGTCACGCGACAGTACGACGGTAGAAAAAAAAAAATTACAGACAAAACATTATTACAGTCACAGTGCATGTTAAAAGTTTTGTGCTTCAGACTCACCCGCTTTTCGAGTCACACATTGGAACAAATATTTCTTAAAGCTTTTATGGCTCTTCGCGACAGGAACCTCCGAAGATGTATTGTAATCGTTTTATGAGCAGCAGCCATGATTTAACCAGTTACCACACAGATTTATTAACAACCAAAAGCACATTCCACTAAGCGCATGTCGGAGTGTTGAAAACATGATCAAGATCATTTAAAATAGGCTATAAGTATGTATGATCCATAAAATACGGAGAAAGGCTATAAATCCAGAAAATGCGTGTAGTATAGCCTGCGCAGGTAAAAAAAATACAAATATGTGTAAAATGTCTTAGTAAACTATGTAAAACTACGCTAGTCATTGTCCCATAAAATGACAAATAGCAAATAACACATATAGTAGCCTATTTTCATTACGTTTCATTTATTTTGTTTTTGTAAAGTAAAATGAGACCTTGTTGTTTGCAACTACGTTTACCCCGAGACCGCGTCGCGAATACCAGCTCGACTGCAAAACACTTTCACTATGAGAGAAAGCGGCAGCTGCGCAGTGATTCCACCGCTTGACGCGTCCCATGTGAAAGGGCTTTTAAACGGTCTTCAGACAGAGCGTGAACACAAAACGGGACCGTTTGAGAGCAGCGTCAGCGTGTACCGGATTGAGTCCAAAGAGCAAATACCCGTGCCTGTCACCCGCACTGCACCTGACAGATAAATATTATTCCACCGTAGAATCTTGCATCGCTAGCAGGTTTAAAGAATTTGACATCTTGACAATTTTATCACTATCATGTTACATTTAAAAAAAAAAAAAATTCAGTGACAGACAGACCTATTCAGTTGTTAATTTTAATACAGTTTTTTTTATTAAACCTTAAAATGTGACCTTGTATGTAAAACTAAGTTATTGAAATTTGTTTTTTTTTTTTAAATAAATCTGTTGTTTGATTTTCAGTTTCATGTTTAAATTTTTGTTCATACCGTACATACCGTATCATGACCTAGGCATATGGTTACACCCCTACCTATATGAATGAATGAATGAACGATCTAAAAAATATATATTAAACTCTGTAAAAGTGAAACAAGGAATGTGGTGTATACTTGTGTGACATGTATGATGAAAATCAAGCAATTTCGCCAAGCAAATATAAAGAAATAAGTTGCAGCAGTTTTTATTTCGACTGAACTTGAGAAATCTGCGATGGGACTGAGCGCGAATAGCCGATTCCTTATAGTACAAAATCGCTGTCAGTCAAAAGGAGATGCAATCTTTCGACAGACCCTCCAATCATCAAGCAGAAGCTCGGCATCCAGGCCAGCCCACTCCTCATTCACCCCCAGAGACGCTGAGCGTCCGTGGGCGGGACATCGCAGCGTTTATCCAATGACCGTCTAGTTTCAAAGCACTGAAAAAAAACGTTCAAGTCAGCCGCATTGAAGTCAATGGACGCTGGGCTTCAACGAGGAAATGCACTGTGACGCTACGGGAATGTATGAGAAGAAATCAAATCAGCCGACCTGCTATATCTAACTGATTCTGAACGAACTCGTCTTTGAGATGAACGTTTTCTAACGCATTTTTAGTCAATAAAATGTTAATACAATAGTACATAATTTGACCATTAATTTTGTGACATTAGGGGAAGCTGAGCTTCCCTTGCAGTCTTAAAGAAATCGCCACTGATATACATACATATTGAGACTACAAGCAAGCTAAAGCTGGCAAATTGAGCTCATTCACCTATTTTACAACTACTTTCCCGCTGACGAGTGGCAGAAGCCCCTCCCATGACGCGAATTCGCGTCTGTTGATAATTAATCAAATTTTAAAGAACTTTGAAACACGGATTTATGTCATTTTAATGACAGTTAAAGTCTTTTTACATAAAGAAGCTGTAGATGTACTAAAAGGATGAATGAAGAACAAAAACCAACCTCCTTGTCCCTCCTGTTTTATACCGCTGGCTTCTGGTTCTTTGTGTATTATTCTCAAAGTTTCTAGTTCTTCCTTATTTATTCTCCAGGGTTCGGGTTCTTCGTGTTTTATTCTCCAAGGTTCTGGTTCCTCCTGATTTATTCTCACGGGTTCTGGTTTCTCATGTTTGATTATCCAGGGTTCTGGTTCACTTATGTTCTCCTTACTCTCTTCCTTAACAGACACCATCTTCAAAGCAGCAGATCTTAGTTGAAATGATACTTCTCCAGATATTTCTGCTTGCTTCACAACTTAATCACTACTACGAGGATCTGAATTTTACAGGTATTTACTGACCTGATTTAAAAACTATATTTTTCTACTTGGGGACATTACATTGCTAACAGTTTGTGTTGAACCAGCATCGAGACAAAACAACAGAATCGAATCTTCTTCCTCTGAGGTTTAAAAGTGTTTTGCAAACAAACGTATACGTTTTAGCGCCACCCGCTGGACTGGAGTGTGAAGCCGCGATATACAGTACAGACCGAAAGTTTGGACAAACCTTCTCATTCAAAGAGTTTTCTTTATTTTCATGACTATGAAAATTGCAGATTCACGCTGAAGGAATCAAAACTACGAATTAACGCATGTGGAATTATATATACATAACAAAAAAAAGTGTGTAACAACTGAAAATATGTCATATTCTAGGTTCTTCAAAGTAGCCACCTTTTGCTTTGATTACTGCTTTGAACACTTTTGTCATCCTCTTGATGAGCTTCAAGAGGTAGTCCATAAAAAGTAATTTTTCAATGTTTTTACCTAATTGTAATTATAATTCGCATTTGGAGATCAACACTTCTTGACTGGCAAGACGGCCGTGAGAGGAAACTCAAACAGTGAAAGTCTTTTTAGTAAACTCTGTGTACACAAACAATGTTCTCAATGCTTGAGTTCATGTGTAGAGACCCAGGCGATACTTAAAGCAAAGTTTCACGAAAATAAAGAAAACTCTTTGAATGAGAAGGTGTGTCCAAACTTTTGGTCTGTACTATATGTCCAGTGAACTGAGAAATAAGGACCGGGAGATATTGTGAGCGCGCATACTGTTGCCGCGAAAAGTAAGTTACTGTCGAAATGTAGGATTAATTATTGAAACTGAAAATTATAGTTAGGTCAAAACTGTCAGAGACACATGTTGATGTGTCTAAGTTTTCTGTAAAAAAACAAAAAACAAAAAAAAAAAAAAAAACATTAAAATAACACAGATTAAATAAAATAACTTGTTCCTAACGTTCCTATTCGCACCTTTTGCTAGCCGTTTTTTTTTTTTAAATGCTCACCATTTAGCTCAGTGTGACATCTGTTTTCATATTGTATGTTTTCGGTATGGTTTGGTACGTAAGGGAAAAAAACTCACTATACTTTAGGATACTGTCAAATAAAAATAAAGAAGAATAATCTAACTACAAACAACAGTGCAAATAAATACAATTGAGTACATATACAAATAAAATAAAATAAACAGTTTTTTAGGTAGGTCTAACATTAGTTTTTATGTACAGAAACTCAATAAAATATATGTAAAAAGGCATTGCATATTTTACAATATAATTAAAGCTTAATCTTTATTAACTTTACAAAAGCTATTCAATAAAGAGCAGCGAGTGATCCTTGTTGTTGCTCTTTGATTAATATTAAGAAATTGCGGTCACTTTGAATGCGCTGATCCAGTGCACTGATACTGAACGTTTAGCCGGCTATGTCTGCTAGCTAGGATACTTACCAAGTCGGGCATTTCGACAAAATTTTTTGCGTGAATTTGTTCATTCAAACTCAATACTTAAAAGAGAGTTTAATATTTGCGCGCGTTTAGAGATGTTCTCACTGCGCGTGCAAGCTGGCTTTTAAATGTTTAAACTGGCAAAGCTTAAATTAGTTTACTTAAATCCAGATAGCGATGTGTGCTGTTCAGGTTTTATCTACAAACGCGTGGTGTCAGCACCTGGGAGATGACGGATTAACTGACGCTCATTTTCCAGTATACGGCACTTGCATTAAACAAGAATGGTTTGTCCACGTTGTAATGTAATGGGAAGCCGGAATGCGCGTCCATCAACAGAAACATACATAAGCATAACAGTGTTTGTTTTATGTGTTATTTAAAACAAATCATATTACAGATGCGTTGTCAGATTTAAGTTGAACAGCGGTCTTAGTGCGTGCCGAAATCGCGTGTGGAGAACCGTACTGTTCGATTTATTTTTATTTTTTACCGAAAACCGTTACACCCCTAATTATTACTGTGGCTTGCAACTGCATTCCCATGTTTTTGCCTTGGCAAATGTCTACTGTCCATCTCTGTACGTATTGATTGCTTTATCGCTCTGTTAAGCGTCCTTGAGCTTGGAAAAGATAGTATTAAAAAACCTCATTATTCGTTATCAATATCATTATTATTATATAATTGTCTGTTTGATTACTTTTAATTTGTAACTAACTGCACAATTCTTACTGTACATTTACATTCTGCCATAGTCACCACTGTTAGAAACTCAGAAGCGAAGAAAAGGAGACACTTGAGTGTTTTCATCAGAGTTCTTTATTCAGAATGTATTGCATGTAGTTTATGCACATAAAGTATTCTGGTAGAAACTTAGTATTTTCTGTAAAGCTGCTTTGCAATGATTGGTATAGTTAACAATTCTTTACACACAAAAGACTTTCCACACTGAGAGCAGCTGAAAGGCTTTTTCCCAGTATGAATTGCCATGTGCCTATCAAGGGCTGATTTAAGTGTAAAACTATTTCCACACTGAGAGCAGGTGAAAGGGTTTTACCCAGTATGAATTAACATGTGATTCTTAAGGTTTGACTTAAGTGTAAAAGTCTTTCCACACTGAGAGCAGGTGAAAAGCTTTTCCCCAGCATGAATTAACATGTGCTTATTAAGGCTTGCTTTCTGTGTAAAACTATTTCCACACTGAGAGCAGCTGAAAGGCTTTTCTCCAGTATGAATTAACATGTGATTCTTAAGGTTTGATTTAAGTGTAAAAGTCTTTCCACACTGAGAGCAGGTGAAAGGCTTTTCCCCAGTATGAATTAACATGTGACTCTTAAGGTTTGATTTAATTGTAAAAGTCTTTCCACACTGAGAGCAGCTGAAAGGCTTTTCCCCAGTATGAATTAACATGTGACTCTTAAGGTTTGATTTAACTGTAAAAGTCTTTCCACATTGAGAGCAACTGAAAGGCTTTTCCCCAGTATGAATTAACATGTGATTCTTAAGGTTTGATTTAAGTATAAAAGTCTTTCCACACTGAGAGCAGCTGAAAGGCTTTTTTCCAGTATGAATTGTCATGTGCCTATCAAGGGCTGATTTAAGTGTAAAACTGTTTCCACACTGAGAGCAACTGAAAGGCTTTTCCCCAGTATGAATTAACATGTGACTCTTAAGGTTTGATTTAACTGTAAAAGTCTTTCCACATTGAGAGCAGGTGAAAGGCTTTTCCCCAGTATGAATTAACATGTGACTCTTAAGGTTTGATTTAACTGTAAAAGTCTTTCCACATTGAGAGCAACTGAAAGGCTTTTCCCCAGTATGAATTAACATGTGATTCTTAAGGTTTGATTTAAGTATAAAAGTCTTTCCACACTGAGAGCAGCTGAAAGGCTTTTTTCCAGTATGAATTGTCATGTGCCTATCAAGGGCTGATTTAAGTGTAAAACTGTTTCCACACTGAGAGCAACTGAAAGGCTTTTCCCCAGTATGAATTAGCATGTGATTCTTAAGGTTTGATTTAAGTGTAAAAGTCTTTCCACACTGAGAGCAGCTGAAAGGCTTTTCCCCAGTATGAATTGTCATGTGCCTATCAAGGGCTGACTTAAGTGTAAAACTATTTCCACACTGAGTGCAACTGAAAGGCTTTTCCCCAGTATGAATTAGCATGTGATTCCCCAGGACTTCTTTACGTATGAAACTCTTTCCACACTGAGAGCAGCTGAAAGGCTTTTTTCCAGTATGAATTGTCATGTGCCTATCAAGGGCTGACTTAAGTGTAAAACTATTTCCACACTGAGTGCAACTGAAAGGCTTTTCCCCAGTATGAATTAACATGTGATTTTTAAGTTTTGATTTAAGTATAAAAGTCTTTCCACATTGAGAGCAGCTGAAAGGCTTTTCCCCAGTATGAATTAACATGTGATTCCCCAGGACTTCTTTACGTTTGAAACTCTTTCCACATTGAGAGCAGGTGAAAGGCTTTTCCTCAGTATGAATTAATATGTGATTGTTAAGGTTTGATTTATGTGCAAAAGTCTTTCCACACTGAGAACAAGTAAATGGCTTTTTTCCAGTATGAATTTTCATGTGCCTCCTAAGGGATGATTTAAGTGTAAAAGTCTTTCCACATTGAGAGCAGCTGAAAGGCTTTTTCCCAGTATGAATTTTCATGTGTTTCAGAAGGCTTCTTTTTAGTTTGAAAGTGTTTCCACACTGAGAGCAGCTGAAAGGCCTTTTGACGTCTGTAATTTGATTGCTGCAACTCACTGATTTTTCTCCATTGATAACATGATCTTTCTGACACTGATGTTTCTCCTCCAACTCATTCAGATCTTGTCTTTCTTCTTTCACCAGTCCTGAAATTAAATCATTAAAAAGATGAAAATCAATTGAAACATTTGGAAAATAAAAGGAAAAACATATTTGTGTACAGATGAAAACATTCAAAACAATCCCCATTTACACAGATGAATGAATAAAAAAAAAAAAAAATGAATAAAAAGCTGCACTATGCTGACAGGCCAGTAGATAGCCACTTTGTAAAGAAACACTACAGATCTATAGGCTGAACATGTAATGCAAATGTGCATTATTTTACTGTTTTTACAAATGGGGATCCCTTTCACAATGCTGTTGTTTGTATGTGAAAATGCTGTGAGACTTCAGTGTGACTGACTAACACATTTGCCAAGAAAATATATGTGGAAAAGCCTCAAACGGTTTTACTATGTTTAACAATAACAACAACAAAACACTTTTAACAACAGAACAGCAATTTTAAGACAAATAAAATCTGACTGAACCTGAGTAATTACAAATCTCTAATCACTGATTAATGTACCGAACAAGCAATTGCTCTACTGAGACATGGTTGAAAATAACCAAAGTCCTATAGGCTTCTATTAGCGTAAAACCAATTCAGTCCCACATGCTCCGAGTTCAACAGTTTTATGATTACAAAAAGCAATTAAAAATAAAGTGTAATAATTAAACCCAGTGTCGGTTCAGTCAAATTACCATAAGAACTTTGAAACATGGATTTAAGACAATTTAATGACAGTTAAAGTCTTATTTTTACATAAAGGATCTGTAGATGTAGGCTACTACAAACATTAAAAAATGAAACAAGAATAGACACCAACCTCCTTGTTCCTCCCGTTTTATTTTGCAGGGTTCTGGTTCCTCTAGTTTTATTCTCAAAGTTTCAGGTTCCTCCTGTTTAATTTTGCAGGGTTCTGGTTCCTCTTGTTTAATTCTGCAGGGTTCTGGTTCATTCATGTCCTCCTCACTCATCTTTTTAACAAACACCATCTTCACAGCAGAAGATCTCAGTTCAGATGATTCTCCTCAATATATTCCGGCTTGTTTCAAAACTTAATCACGACTATGAGGATCGGAATTCTACAGATTTTTTCCTACTTTTTACAAACTACTTTCTACTTTCTATTGCCAGCAATGAGACAAAACAACAAACAGCGCGGTCAATCTAATCTTCTTCCTCAAAGGTTTGGCAAACAACCTTATGTGTTTTAGCTCCACCCGCTGGACTGGAGTGAGAAGCGTCGAGAGGAGGGAAATGTCTTTATTTATTTTATTTTTTGAACATCAATAAATGTACATAGCAAACAGGCTTTAAATTAACTGAAGTAATAATTACTGCGCGCCTCTGATCTGCACGCGCTTTCTCTTGTCTTCCACATAAAGCTGCGCGCTCGCATAATTCAAAAATTAACGGTCATTTCGTTTTAATGATGGAATAACATTGGTTGATTGATCTCTTAAATAATGCGAGGGTAAATATTGTGATTTCAAGGAGATTTGACAAGAGAACATGATGCTAACCAAGACGTTTTCGTTTACTGATCAAAAGGAAAATCACAGAATTCAGTGGTAAGAAACGAATGTAATGTTATCAGTTAGTCAAATAAATGTTATTCGTTTTTAAATGTCTGTAAAAAAACAAACCAAAAAAAAAACACAATTTTTAAATCCAATATTTTGTTTTAGTTATTGTTATTTGGTGCTTTAATAAGTTAAATTTGGGTTACTATATGGTACTTTTAACTTATTTTAACGAATAAAAAATCTAATATAATATATGATAATTCAGTCTCATTTAAAGCTCCTTGTGATGGTTAAATGTGATATGATTATCTGTAATGATTAACAAACAGTAGTTTAAAACAAGACATGGTGTGATTGCTGAGGTCCACATCAGCCTTACTTCAGGAGGCTGACGTACAGAAGAGGTTAGGAGAACGTTTTTGGGAACGTCCCCCTAACCTGGTGACATTCTATTTACGTAAAGAAAACTTTCCTGGCTAACCAACAAGGAACCTTCTTGGGAATGTCCCGGGAAACAACCCAAACTTGTAAGCTGGGTACATCGTAGTTAAATTCCGATTACAAAATTAAGATGAAATGTATTAAAATAAACAAAGGAAAATAACAAATAAGTAAATGAATGATAAAACAAAATTATATTTACACGATTTTGCAAATGAGACCAAAAACAGATTTGAATACAGCTAAAGACAACGGGCTCAGTGGTTTCAATACCACTTTCACAAAAGCTGAAAGAATCTTTGCCTTTGACCCACTTAGTTGTGCAAACTCAATACTGAACAATGTTATCAATTTGATTGCATACATACAACAATGTCTTGTTTTGCTCACAAAACACAGCAGAGACTCCAGAAATCCACACCAGTCCAGCGGGTGGCACTAAAACACATACGTTTGTTTGTTAAACACCATTAAACCTTGGAGGAAGAAGATTAGTTTGACTTGACCGTGGACTGTTTTTGTTTTGTTGTTTCGTTTCATGGTGCTACAAACTGTTAGTTCAAATGTACTATTTCTAAATAGAAATATGCGAAATTGAATCTTCTCAGTAAGTCATAAGTTTTAAAGCAAGCAGGAATATCTGGAGGAGTATCAGCTGTACTGAGATCTGCTGCTGTGAAGATGCTGTTTGTTAAAGAGGAAAGTGAGGAGGACATGAGTGAACCAGAACCTTGAAGAATAAAACAAGATTTAATGTTTGTTGTACATACACAGGTCCTTCATGTAAAAATAAGACCGTAACTGAGAGAACGCGCTTGAGAAACATTCTAGAGAGAAATCAATCAACATTTAAAATATTGGTCACAGATGATTAACTTTCTAAATAATAAAAGTGTCCTATTACTAGAGAGTCCACTAGTAATTATTTATAAACAAGTTGTTTTTTTTAGCAATGCATATGTTAGGAATGATGCATCGCGATATCCATTGCACTTTTTTTGAATCGATGCATCGTTAACAAGTTATTGAGCAGCTGGCGACATCTACAGGTCACTGTTAGGAAAGAAGCTGAAATGATCCTCTGTGGCTGAAGAAAATATTGATTTCTATTTGAAATGTTGAAGTGAAATGTGAACGGAAGACAGAACTTCATTAAAAAATATATAATAATTATAATCTATGTAATCTTCCATCTGCCAGAAGAGAAGCGTTATGAACATTAAACCAATCTGCAATAAACATAACATCAAATTTAACATTGGCGAATGGCTTGAACTACAATTAATGTGATGTTCGTTGTTGGAAATTTTAGTTGCCGAATAGCAAAGTAATTACAGATAAATTAATGAAAGTTAACATCCATATTTATAGAAACTGTCAATGAAATTAAAATGTTAAATGAAACTAAAGAGAGTCTTGTTTAATTTAGTTTTCTAAATTATTATATCCATATTTGTCTACTGCCACAAATAATATTTTCAAGATTTACTGAATTTTACTGGATTCTTTGATTATTTTCTAACGTGTGTTTGGTGAAGTTAAACACTAAAAACTAACCTTTTCAACAATTCATTCAGCAACTCTGTATGTGATAGCAAGAAACTACTACTTCCACCGAAGCCAAATGGTTTTCGAGGACAATTACTCCTAGTCACTAAAACTTGTAAAATTAATAATAATAATAATAATAATAAACTTGCACATAATTGTATAAAACTGAATCATCACATAAACACATAGCCTACACAAACGTATATTGAAGACTAAAGTACTGTTTGTAGAATTTAAATTGTCAAAGTTAACTGTCCAATGATCCAGTAAGTGAATACATTCAAACAATCGGTCCTTATGTAAAGAAAGCAGGCTTACATTAGAGATGGCAAATAAAGCCCAGACTTATGCTACGAAGCAATGAATGAATGAATAAATGAACTAATGAATGCATGGTTGTCTCTCAAAGCCTCAAAAAGCTCCTGGTGGAGATTTAAATTGACATCGAGCTTTTTCAGACTCTCAAAGATGCGTATACAGTGCTTTTGTTGTAGCGGAGTTGCATGAAATGCTTCAAGCCTTCAACGCGCAGGACCGCCCACTCCGTGATTACGTCATTTTTGCCGTTGCTAAACCAGGATTTTCATCTTATGGACGCAGCAGCGTCGTGTCACACGACTGAATGTATATTTTGGTAACTCTAATCGTCGTTTGATGTGTTGTTTTACAGATTTCGGTAATTGAATGTAATAATTTGGCGCTTTTTGATGATCTGTCATCGACCTCATTCCTAGAGCGCTTTCAGTCAGACACCGTTGAGTTTTCTGAGAAGAGGTGAGCGAATCACGATTTTTCGCATATTATAGTTTACATAGTACGTTTCTGCATTGTTTTCATCGAATACCACGCTTTGTGTGTTTACTGACCTGAATAAACACTTACAGCATGTGAGGGAAACATGTTAAATTCTACCTGGGATTTTGTATTTTTCAATGTTCGTCTGCACTGTTTTTTCGATGTTTGGACTGATAATGTTGCTGGTAGGCCGATTGAATGCATCATGATGTATGGGAGCAAATTTTGCTGCTGCAATTTTATAACGTTATTTCTCTGATATTTGACCTTGGCAATTTGTTCTAATTACGTGGTTAAAATATTTCAGATAAGAACAAATACTTTATAATGAGCCCAGTGAGCAACGTGGGGCGTTCTAAATCTATACAAATATGAAGAGTCTCACTGGGAATGTTAAAATTTTGCTTTGTGGTATTATTTCTTTTAAAGAAGGTTTTGTTATCGTTGTCAGTTACTGAACATAAAACTAACATGTACTGAATGTAGTTACTGGAAAAGTAAACTACATTTAGAATATATGTATTTATTTAGAATGTGTGAAGTAGGGAAAATAAATCACTGCAACGCGAATAGAATAATGAATTGGCATCGATTCTGAGATTTTCAAATGGCACTGCTTGTTTTAAAAACTGCCGTTATCTGCTTGTTTCCAAATCCGTACATGCACTTAAACCTTAACTAATCATTCGTACAATTCGAAAAGGTTGAGGCGAATTACACGGGTGTTCACAGTGGAATGTGTTTACATTGTCTTCAGCACTCTTCTTCATGAACGTTTGAGTGTGCAGATAAAAACTAGATTAGAGCACCATCTGTTGTTAAAATCTAAGCTGAGAATCAATTCTCGATGATTCGGCAGATCTCAGAATAGATCCACGAATCAATTTATTATCCCACGGCTGGTGTGAATTACAGTAGCACGAATATGAGTGCAGTGTTACTTAATGAGCATTTTAAACTAATATGCTCTTTGTGTCTATGCGGTTACTTTTAATATAGTAATATAATTTACAAAGAGGCAACACTTTCTATTTTTCAGGCTCTGGTCTCTTCAAAGATAAAGTTTGGAGGAGATCTTCACTTACATAAAAATAATAGAGGTGTAAATTAGTAAAACTCACTAACTGATTTATTGTTGATGTTTTCAAGTCTGCTTTCATACACAGAAATCCATGTTCGGTGAAGCTCCTACAACAATCACATCACCAGCTCCTCCCACAAACCCAGCAGAATGAAGCACACTAAAGATACTGAAGAACAGACAGGTTGGTGTTTATTCTTCATTAATGAGGCTAAGGTTGTAATGCTTCAAGCAGATTAATATTTTTGTTGTGAAAGGAAAAATCTTCAGAGCTGTTGAATTAGCTAGATAAAGCATCCAATAATAAGGGACACTTTCTATGAATTGTGTACTTTTTTTTCAATAACATTTATGTTAGATAACTGACCATTTGTAGAAAGCTTGATTGACAGGCAATTTAACCAATCGTAATGCCGAATCTGCCATCTTGCTTGACCAACAAATCGGACAAGAGATGGATTAACTTGGTGCACTTAAACTTGAAATATTATTGTATTCTCACCTTTACGCGGTAGAAATAAAATATGCCTTATGTTTATTATTTCGTGTTTTAATTAAGTACTAAACCTGCTCTGTCATGTCAGTTGGTTTCTGAAAAGTTTCAGGGATGTATAATTTATAAATGAAATCGTCTACTTTCCGCTATTACATCAGGGTTCATTTTATGGCCTTTTACATTTCTCTGTTTTTTTAAGAGTTACTGAAAGGGAACCAATTTTACCTTTTTATTTCAGAGTTGATTAAAGAAGAAGATGACAATGAAGAGATAAAAGTTGAGGAGAAAAATCATGTTCATACTGGAGAGGAGATGTTCACTTGTGAACAGTTTGGAAATAGTTTCTCACACTCAGCAAACCTTAATGATTACATGAACATCCACACTAGAGAGAAACCACACGCGTGTGATCAATGTGGTAAAATGTTTGTGTGGCCTTCAGTCCTGAAGAAACACATGAGAGTTCATACAAAGGAGAAGCCATATTCATGTCATTTGTGTGGAAAGAGTTTTTCATTTCTACAAAGTTTAAAAGCACATGAGAAAATACACACTGGTGTGAGAGAGCACATGTGCTTTGAGTGTGAAAAGACTTTTTCTTCAGCAAACAGTTTAAAACAGCATCAGATGATTCACACTGGAGAGAAACCTTATAAGTGTTCACACTGCGACAAGAGATTCAATCAGTCATCACACCTGAAAACACATGAGAGGATCCACACTGGAGAAAAACCTCACACGTGTAATCAGTGCGGAAAGAGTTTCTTACTAAAAGGATACCTTGTCGGGCATATGAGAATTCATACTGGAGAGAAACCATTCACTTGTGATCAATGTGGAAAGAGTTTCAGGAATTTATCAAGCCTTAAGGGCCACATGAACATCCACACCAGAGAGAAGCTGTACACATGTGATCAATGTGGCAAAACATTTCTGTGGGTTTCAGACATGAAGAAACACCAGAGAGTTCATACGAAGGAGAGGCCACATTCGTGTCATTTTTGTGGAAAGAGCTTTTCACGTCTACAAAACTTGAATGAACATCTGAAAATACATACTGGTGTGAGAGAGTACATGTGCTTTGATTGTGAAAAGACTTTTAGTTCTGCAAAGTGTTTAAAACGGCACGAGAGGATCCACTCTGGACAAAAACCTTATGTGTGTTCACATTGTGACAAGGGATTCAGTCAGTCAGGAATGCTGAAAATACACGAAAGGATCCACACCGGAGAGAAACCGTATCACTGCACTGAATGTGGGATGTGTTTCAATAATTCATCTGCTCTACACAGGCATACAAAAAACATTCACAGGAAGTAGCTCATCCTCATCAGATGTGAACAATGATGAATCAAGCAATAAAATATCACCTGGATAAATCTTTCCTAACTAGTCATGAGTGACACATCGAAGAAACATTATCTAAAACTTTCCCGGAGAATACAGCAGTTTCTACTGTTCTTATGAGTTTCATATTATGTTAAATTGTCTTATCATGCATATGTTACCTGTAGTCATGAAGGAAAGTCAAGTCAAGATTATTTATACAGTGATTTTTACAATACAAGTTCCATATTGCAACAAAGTCAAATTGGGGAGGACTCATCTGGTTCCCATGGCCTTGTGCCGGTGGCCGTTTAGGGTAGGAGTTCTTTCCTGATGATCTGTCTGTAGGGCTCATCTAGTTGACACAGTATCCGCTGACATTTGGATGTAGGTGTTGATCCACCACCTGCTCTTGGTATGGACCGGATCCGGGGGACTGCAGTGACCATCTGATCTGGATCTGGTGGCTATGGTGACCTTGGAACAAGAAACAAACAGACTAATATTAATGCAGATGCAAAAGTTCCATGTTGCCACAAAGTCAGATTGGAGGGGACTCATCTGGTTTTCGCCGGTCTTGCGTCGATGGCCGTCTAGGTCAGTGGTTCTCAATCCTGGTCCTGGGGGACCCCTGCTCTGCACATTTTGCATGTCTCCCTTATCTAACACACCTGATTGAGATCATCAGCTCATTAGGAGAGAGATCCATGAACTGAACTAACAAGCTGAAGATCTTAATCAGGTGTGTTAAATAAGAGAGACATGCAAAATGTGCAGAGCAGGGGTCCTCCAGGACCAGGATTGAGAACCATCAGGTGTTATGGGAAGTGTTTCTGGTTCCGGTTGACCTAAATAATGCAGCCTAACAATCCTTCAACGGATTTGGATTATAGAAATGTATTAAGTGTAGGCCAGGTTAAAGAGATGTGTCTTTAATCTAGATTTAAACTGACAGATTGTGTCTGTCTCCCGAACAGTGTTAGGTAGATTGTTCCAGAGTTTGGGCGCTAAATATAAAAATGATCCGCAGTTGATTTTGATATTCTAGGTATTATCAAATTGCCGGAGTTTTGAGAACGCAGCGGACGTGAGGGACTATAATGCGATAAGAGCTCACTCAAGTACTGAGGAGCTAAACCGTTCAGGGCTTTATAAGTAATTAGCAAGATTTTAAAATCTATAAAATGTTTAATAGGGAGCCAGTGCAGCGTTGACAGAACCGGGCTAATTTGTCATACTTTCTGGTTCTAGTAAGAAGCTTTTTACAAACTGTTCTTGTGCTGTTACCTGTTATTGAGAGTGTGTTCTGTTTTAAATTTCTCCATAAAGCTTTTGATTGTCTAATAAACTACATTTACTTCACATGTGATTGAGACTGAATGAGATGGCTGTCCTAGGGACTTAATTTTAATAAAGTTTCCATACGTTACGATTTTAGTGCTCATGGCCCGTATTCACAAAACCTTTTATCTTACCACTAAGAGTTCTCCTAAATAGCAGTAAAAGTTTTTAGCTTAGAGTTTTCTCTTAAAACCCTTTTCACAAAGCTGCTGAGACATACAAATATACAAACTCATAAGAAATCTAAACTGGGTGCAAGAATAGCCGTTACTTGTTGCCCAACTTGTTAATGAAAACAAGGATATAATCAAAGGAAAATTTGGAGTTGGGATACTCTCCAAAACCAAAAAGTTAAAAGTGTGCTAATAAATGCAGTATGTTTCTAAAAAGTTTAACTTGCAAGGCAGATTGCCAGCTACTCCTAAAGTTTCAAAGATTTAGTTTTAGTCAAAGATTTTCTTAAAAAGCTGAAGAAGTTATGAGCTACTTTTAGCTTTAAGACTTTTGTGAATATGGGACGAGAAAGCTTATCAGCATTGGTTACCTTGCAGTCTTTATCATCTTAAAATAGACCTAATATTGTCTATGAAATATAGGAATCCCTGTATAGAATGAAACACATGGAAACAATAGTTCATTTTATGTGGGTTCCATCGCATTGGGGAATCGAGGGCAATGATATGGCAGATGTTTTAGCTAAACAAGCTTTAAAGCAAGATGAAATTATGGAGGTACCTTAAAGTAAATCAGTATCAGTACAATAATTTGTACTAATATAATAAATTCATGGCAAAAGCAGTGGGAGGAAGAAAACAAAAGACGCCATGTACATAAGATTAGACAAACAGTAGTGTAAGAATTATAATCTGCCTTGACCCAGATTCCACTCCACAATATATGTTTAATCATGCTCATTTCCCAAAATGGCTTCATTATTATGGAGAAGAAGATGGTCAACAGTTTAGACCATTTGGGATAATCACATCCCGAGCAAAAGGTGACCAATTTTAGAAAGGGAGCAGGTGTGAAACACTGAGAACATAATCTCAGACAAAGGGGTGAAAATATCTCAAATATCTGGAATAAGTTTAGGTCACACTGGGTTAAAAATGATTTTATTTTATTTTTTTATTGAAAAAGCATCCTTTAGGTTTGTGTGATTGTGGAGTGGAAGATGAGATAGTGGAGCATGTTATTTGTCACTGCACTATATAAAATGCAAAGAATAAGATTACAAGACGAGTTTGAAAAATATGGAGTGAATGTAGTGGGTCTTAAGGATATGTTAAATGAAGGACAGACATTAAAAGATTTATTAATGTTTTCTGAAAGAGATTGGTTTAATGATTGTAGGTTTTTTGTTTTTTTATTTTTACTTTAAAGAAACTACAAATCTCGGGTCCACACTCCAGTACAGCAGGTGGCGGTATTGCACCTTAAAAAGTAGTTGCCTCCCGCTAGTTAAAAAAGAAGAAGACATGACCGCAAATGTTGAGAAGTTCGTCTACGCACCTGGATTAAATCTCTGTGTAATGCGTTTAATGCAACGACGTAAGTACACACATATGCATTCATGTGGCATATATTGCTGATGTTCTATTAATGCTTCTTGTTTACTTTAGAGAATTTTAAAGCGTTTTATCGCGGCCGTAATTTGCCGCTAGAAATAGGCTATTTAACTGTAACCGAGCTAGTATTGTCATTCAAGTGTGTTTTATGGTAGTTGCACTGCATTACTGTATTATTGCACCTTGCATTGCATATGTTAATGTTTGTGACCCTCAACCACAACACCGGTCTTAAGTAGCATGGGTATATTTGTAGAAATAGCCAAAAATACATTGTATTGGTCAAAATGATTGATTTTTCTTGTATGCCAAAAGTCATAAGGGCATTAAGTGAATATTATGTTCCATGAAGATATTCTGCAAATTTCCTACCTTAAACATACCAAAACCTAATTTTGATGAGTTATATGCATTGCTAAGACCTTACTTTGGACAACTTTAAAGGTGATTTTCTCAATATTTTTTTTTTTTTTTTTTTTTATGCACCAGTTTCCAGAAAATTATAAATATTCTTTGTTGATCTTTGAAATAAAAAATTAAATAAATATATACACAGCATTCTTATAACATTTGTATTATACTATGTGTTATTTGATCATGTTTAGTCGAGATTAGAGATATTTTTCGTAAAAATTTTCACTCTGGTCCAGAGTCCTGTCATCAAGCTGCAATAAATGCTGGAATTAAAACTTCCATTTCTTGACTTTATAATAGATAGAGTTTAACTTGCTGGCAAGCATGAAGGGAAGACAGTAGACCTGTAGTACATAATTCTTGCTAACCTACTTCAAGCTTGTGTTTTTTAAATTGTTTTTGTTAAAATGTCACATTTTTTTAAAGTGTCACAAGAAGTTTTGTAAGCTAAAATTAATTGTAAGTGAATGACATGGAAAGCCATTTACACTTGCATGTTTTACTATGTTTTCCTTAAATAAATGCTTAAAGGTAAATGCTTATATTTGATTTTCTCAAATCAGTTTTTCCACACAGAAACTGATCAGTGAAGCTCTTTCCACAACAATCACACAATCAGCAATTTAGCAATAAATGCTGGATTGAAGTGAAGGGAAGCATCAAAACCTCTGGAGGAGCTGAAATCTGCAAAGACTGAGTTTATTAAAGAGGACAGAGAGAAGATGAGCGATCCAGAACCCTGCAGAATGAAACGCACTGAACAACAAACAGGTTGGTGTTTACTAGTGAAAAAGACTAACTACTGAAATGATGAGAGGCGGCGCTGATATAGGGTTGAATGCAACGCTGTCAGATTACCTCATGCATAATTCACTGGTGAGAAAACATTACAGTACAAAGCGTATTATATTGCAATAATATCGCCTTTCATTCTCGCTCGGTCTGCATTAACTAATGAATGTACGGATAGCGTATCATGTCTGTGCAAATATACTTATGCTGACAGGCAGTTATTGTAATGTTCGGACAGAACAATCTGATTGGGCGAACATTTTATGGTTCTGCTTCTTCCAAAGATGATATAACATTAAAACAATAAAAAGCATTTTTGCTAAATACAGGTAATTTACCATAGCAATATGACAATATGATTTTTTTTTTTTTTTACATTTATGATTGTTATAGTGCCAGCTGTGGTCCAATCTCCCTAAAACTTTGCATGCTTGTTTAGAATCAGCTGTCGCATATGCTGATCAGGTTTTGTGAAGTTTTAAGTTTCAGTTTAGGCTTAATAGGCCTTTGAGAATATTTGGAGAGGCCCCTTTTCTAAACAACCTTGTTATAGCTTCCCTAAGGGTAAATTTAACATTGTTTGCTAATTATTAACTTAGAGACTAGTTCTCAAACGTTTTTTTCCCCCTTTCAATCATTTAACAAATGATTTGATTGACAGCAGTGCTTCTAGAGACAAAGTTATCCGTAATGATCGTTATGATATGAATATCCTGTGTATGTGTGAAAAAGCGTGCAATATACAATCATGTATGTCCTTAAAAAAAGCGATATGGCCTCCCACAGTGAGCGATTTCTTTCAAATTTCTCACAGACCTTTAGGGCCATTAATCAAATAGGCACACCAAATTTTGTTCCAATCAACCTGCGTTAACCTCCTCTAAAATGTGCTAAATATTCATCGCCCAGTGGCGGACATATTTTTTGAGATACGTCAATGTCCTTATATAAAATGTACATATATTTTGGAGAACACTACAAATATTACTTATAAATATGCACCTAACAAAATAAAAGATAAACCTAAATGAGTAACAAATAATGACAAAATACTTGCATATGATGATGATGATGATTAATAATATAAGAAGCATAAATCAATAAATAATAAATCATAAATGAAAACATGATATATAAATCAATGTTGTGGCAATTTTCTATTTCAATAAGTCAAGAGGCAAAAAGAATATTTATTCTTGCAAGAAAGGTCTACAGTCACACAGCCAGTTATAGAAGCTTCAAGCAGTTTTAGATATAGATTTATTGTAAAAGAAAAAAAAATCACAAATAATAAGACACTTTTTCAACAAAATGCATGTTAAATAATTGTGTAGTTGAACAAAAATATTTAATTATTCTCCCTATAGAAACATAGGATTTGTGCCTATAATGTGCCTGTAATACAATTACTAAAAATGCATCAAAATGACCAAAATCTTGTAATGTTTGTTCTTTTATTTCAGAGTTGATTAAAGAAAATGAGAATCAGAAAGAAAAAAGAAAATCATCTCTACAAAATTTAAAAGGACATAAGAAAATACACAGTGGTGCGAGACAGTACATGTGCTTTGAGTGTGAAAAAACTTTTACTTCAGCACAATGTTTAAAACAGCATGAGAAGATCCACTCTGGAGAGAAACCGTACAAGTGTTCACACTGCAACAATACGTTCAGACGGTCAGGACACCTGAGAAGACACGAGATGATCCACACCGGAGAGAAACCGCACACGTGTGATCAGTGTGGGAAGAGTTTCACGCTAAAAGGACACCTTACAGCACACATGAGAGTTCATACAGGAGAGAAACCGTTTACTTGTGATCAATGTGGAAAGAGTTTTGGTCAATCAGTAAAACTGAAGGAGCACATGAACGTCCACACCAAAGAGAAGCTGTACACATGTGATCAATGTGGCAAAACATTTTTGTGGGCTTCGGTTCTGACAAAACACCTGAGAGTTCATACAAAGGAGAAGCCGCATTCATGCCATTTGTGTGGAAGGAGTTTTTCACTTCATCATCATTTAAAAGAGCATGCAAAAATACACACTGGTGTTAGAGAGTACATGTGCTTCGAGTGTGAAAAGACTTTTACTTCAGCATATTCTTTAAAACTGCATGAGAGGATTCACTCTGGAGAGAAACCTTATAAGTGTTCACACTGCGACAAGAGATTCACTCAGTCAGGAATCCTGAAAACACATGAGAGGATCCACACTGGGTGACAACTGTATCACTTTCACAATAATGTATCAAGCAATAAAATATCATCTGGATAAATCTGGTCTAACCAGCCATAACAAGCGACACTAAAAAATAAACGTTAACTAAAGTTTTCACAGTGATTGAACTGTGAGATTCAGATCAACTCAAAGATGGAGTTCCTCCCCAAAAAACAATGTCAAGAAGTTGTATTATTGTACTACATCGTTGCTCTTAAAATGCATATGTGTCACCTGTAGTTTGCTTACTCTTTAATGAAGGAAAGTAAAAGCTTTTAGAAGCCATTCTTGTTAAGGATGAGGCTGTTACACTAAGAGTGACTGAGATTTAATTTCTTTTTTATTGTTGTTTTATAAATGACCTACTTATTCTTACACTATGTATTTAGGAAATACTGATGCAAGATTTGAAGTTTGAAACTGATCCTTTTGTGCTTCTTTTGTAAGCAGGAACCTGGTATTAAACAAGCCCTGTGGCTGAATTATGAAAGACTGTGGTATCGATAAGCTCTAATGTTAACTGTTCTACTTTTGGTGCGGGGAAATAAAGGAAATACACCTACAATGTATTATTGCTGCATAAATGTTATCAAGCAAATTGAGTCTTGCCAACTGTTTTTATAGGCTATGCGATAATATCAAGACATTCGACTTTGATGTGTTTTAGTTATTTGCAATCCAGAAGCGAGGTCTCTCTTGTACTTTAGATTGGATTAATCTAATTTTATTTTCAATTGAGTTTGACTTCAGTGGATTATGAAAACTAGATGTCTGAGGTAAAGCAATATATTATTGAAATTCGGACGTGTCTTGAGGACTTAATTGACGCTGTGTGCTTGTGTCTGTTAGGTACAGACACACACAGGACTGGATTGAATTTGACTTTGCCAAATTTAAACCTGTGTACTAGCAAAAAACGGATATTATTTAGCTCCTTTGGACGCTTTACTCCAGTTCAGCGGGTGGCGCTAAAACACACGTTTGTTTGCCAAACACCATTAAACCTCAGAGGAAGAAGATTAGTTTCATCGTTCATCTGTTATTTTGTTAGGATGTTACAAACTGTTAGTTGAAATATACTATGAACAGAAATCACTAAATAGCATGCAAAGGAATATCTGGAGGAGTATCATCTGAACTGAGATCTGTTGTTTTGAAGATGGTGTTTGTTAAAGAGGAGAATGAGGAGGACATGTATGAACCAGAAACCTGGAGAATAAAACAAGAGGAACCAGAAATCTGGACAATAAAACACGAGGAAGCAGAACCCTGGAGAATAAAACAAGAGGAACAAGGAGGTTGGTGTTTATGGTTTCTTTTTAATGAGTCTGTGGTACGTTAGGTTAATACAGATTAAACCATGTGCCTGCAGATCCCTAAAAAGTTTTACATTACTTAATGTGAAAATAAGGGCTAAATTATCATTAAATTGTCTTCGTTGCACCTTTCGAGTGTCTTAAAAATTGGATGGAACTTGCAACGAGAAGATTTATAGTTTATTTTTGCTCATTGCTTTTTTAGACTCGTAAAACTGTTGAAGTGAATCTGCATTAGTGTAATCTCAAACATTTTATAGACAAATGTTTACCTGTTTTTCAGCTGTTTTCTGCTTAAAAATAATGAATGTTCATTTATGAAACTGTAGTTTGTAATATTACCCTAGCGAAAGAAAATGACATGTTTTGTCTCTTTTGTCTGCCCTTTTCTTTAAATGTTGGACAAAATGGTAATGGAAAAAATATATTTGCCAAGATCTCTCATATGCATCTACACATTTACATTTTGGTGTCCGCATCAAATTACACTTACAAAAGCCAAATTAAATCAGTAAAAAAAAAAAAAAAAATATATATATATATATATATATATATATATATATATATATATATATATATATAAGTAATAATAATCTTAAAGGCTTAAAGGCTAGTACATTGTCTATTTTTATATTTCAAATAACTTTTGTGACAATAAAATGACATGAAGATATAAAATACCAAGTTACAACAACAGTGGAGATATGGATCGCCTTGATATATTTTATAATAATGATACTGAACTCGTTTGGAAATCTCATCAGAGACTAACAACTAACATGAACAAACCAAATATGTTTTGATAAATTATTATTTGAAATGAATAAGCTGAGATATTGGTCTATGTGAAGAATGAAGAAGGCGTTATATTAATATTTTTATTATTACCAGCACTACAGTCATAGAATAAATGACACATCAGTTTAAAACAAATAATAAAGACATTACTTACAGAGACCCAATGTACATCAAAATGAAGTTTTGTGATAAACAAACCCTTATGTACAATTAAACAATACATCAAATTACCAATATAACCAGTAGATGGCAGCAGAAGATTTCTAGTTATTTTGGCTTTATATTTTGAAATCGTAAAATCAATATTATAAAATATCAAATCATCAAGAAATCAAATTTGGTCCAATTTTGCACTGTTTTTGTGAATGTACAAAGAAAAGTCTTTTCTTCACTTTGCGACTGAATCGCAGATTAATAATAATCACTGAAGTTGTTGGTCAGTTCTATATTATACTATAAATAATATAATGGTATGTTTAGTCAGAGAAAAATATATTCATTTTTCTATATGAAAATTAGATTGTGCACATAACTGTATGCTTTCCAACTTAAGCTCATGTCAATGTATACCAAGAAATAAACATCCAATATTATTAGTAACTGCAATTAGTAATGCAAAACTTTTGTGGCTTTGATTAAATTATCTTGACTTAAGTGCTACCAAATCTGCTTCTGCTCAGCGTTTTACAAGTTACAGATTTATTTTGTTCTTTAATTTCAGAGTTGATTGAAAAAAATGAGAATGAAGAATCAAGTGAAGTTGAGGAGAAAAACCATGTAAAAACTGGAGAAAAACCTTTGAGTTACTGTCAAACCAAACAGAAAGATATAAAGGAAAGAAGAGCCAAGAAATCTTTCACCTGCACTCAGTGTGGAAAGAGTTTCACACGCAAATCAAGTCTTGATGTTCACTTGAGAGTTCATACTGGAGAGAGACCGTTCACATGTGATCACTGCGGGAAGAGATTCTCACGAGCAACACACCTTTATGAACACATGAACATCCACACTAGAGAGAAACTGTATGCATGTGATCAATGCGGTAAAATGTTTTTATGGGCTTCAGCCCTGAAGCAGCACATTAAAGTCCATACAAAGGAGAAGCCACATTCATGTAATTTGTGTGGAAAGAGTTTTTCATGTCTATCAAGTATGAAATTACATCAGAAAATACATACTGTTGTAAAAGAGTACGTGTGCTGTGATTGTGAAAACACTTATACTACAGCAAACGGTTTAAGGCGACACCAGAGGATTCACACTGGAGAGAAACAATACAAGTGTTCACACTGCGACAAAGGATTCAATCATTCAACACATTTGAAAACACATGAGAGGATCCACACTGGAGAGAAACCTTTTAAGTGTTCACACTGCGACAAGAGATTCAATCAGTCCGCAAATCTGACAATACACGAGAGGACCCACACTGGAGAGAAACCGTATAAGTGTTCACACTGCGACAAGAGATTCAGTAATTCAGGACAGCTGAAAATACATGAGAGGATCCACACTGGAGAAAAACCTTATAAGTGTTCACACTGTGACAAGAGATTCAGTCATTCAGGAGACCTGAAAAAACATGAGAGGCTCCACTGTATGTGGGAAGCATTTCAGCAAAAACTATCACAATGACTAGATCAAATTCAGATCCAGCACTTTCAGGTCTGATGCTGCCTTCCGCACCAAATGTAACACAATAATGCATCAAATAATATAATATCATTTGGATAAATCATTCTTAACCAGTCATTACAAGCAAAATGAAAAAGAAACATTATGTAATCTTTTCTCAGTGAATAAAGTTCATCTTCAAAATCAGCAGATTCAACTGTGAGATTCAGATCAACTCAAAGATGGAGTTCCTCTCCAAAGAAGTCAAAAGGTTGCTTTCTTATGAGTTTCATATTATGTTTGATTGTCTTATAATGCATTTGTATCACTTTGTGTTTGAAGAAGAGGCTGTAACACTTCTCTTTTTTTTCTGAAACCATCAATAAAATGTGTTTAACCTCAGCTAATGTGCAATTGTTGCTGCAACAGACATCTTTGGCTGTGAAATTCCAGTTGATGACTGAATAGATCACATTTAATAGTTAAGAATTTTTTTTTTTTTTTTGATGTATTGCAATAATTTCTATAAAACTCATGGAAATTCTTCCAATTCAAATACTGGAAACAATGTATTGTATATTAAAAAAATAATAATAAAGGTTTACTAACCAAACAAGCTCTGGCACTGTGTTGAAGCTCTTTTTTGTGGCAAAATGTTGGCAAATGTGTCAACTGTTAGATGAAAAGTATAAGGAAGGATGAACACAGCCAATTCTATGTGCTATTGAGTACATACACAGGAAACAGGTTACTCTAGCACATTAATTTATAACAAAACCAGCAATACATTGAGTGTCTGATAGAAGGGGGAATTTAGTATCAAGTTTATCGGAAAGTGAAAGTGATATGTAGGCAAGGTGTGGAGTTGATGAATGAATTTCATGAACAAACTGATCAGATTGTGGGTCATTTCAGAGGACACACATGAAAATGTTTGTTTTTACTACTCTACCAAACCGTGAACATTTATATTATTATTTGTGACATTGGAAGACATTAGAATACAATTTAAAAATAGAACAATATTCTCTTAAATCTTTTCATTTATCATTTTATTTAACATGGACCTTCATTATTATTTAAAAAAAAGCTTATTTCTGCTATTGCAAGCTCATTTTTGTAAATGTAAGCTATTATTATTATTATTATTATTATTATTATTATAATCATATACAAACTATTTTTGCAGAATTACAAGTCAGAAATAAGCTTTTAATAAAGTGGTTAAATCGTATTATATGATAATATAATTAAAATCTGTAGCAAATTAGCCAAGGTTAAGCGTCTGAAAATCATATCATAAACACTGGGTTTATTCCTTTACTGCACGCGCTTCTCCAGCACGCGCTTTCTCCTGTCTTCAACATAAAGCCGTGCGCTCTCGTGATTTAAAAAATAACGGTCATTTCGTTTTACTGACTGACTAACATTCGTTGATTGATCTCATTACAGTTTTTCTCGATTGCTTAAACACATTTCTTGAAACTATGCCTCGTATTCTCAAAACAGTAAACACAAATCCATAACGTCTCACCCAATTTCCCAAACATCCTATTTTCAGGTCAAAATGAAGCTCTACACTCAAAACCATTCACTCTTGCTGAAAAATCAAAATTTGCCTTCAGACATCACACACAAGGCCTCAAAAACACTCACACTACAACATAGTCTTACACACTGGTGCAATAAATTAAAAACAATATTTCCAAAACTGACAAGTTATGTTGCTTGTGGTTCTTCCCCTCAAAAACATTTTCACATGATGAACAAAAAAGACGCAACCAATGTACACTGGCAAATTTTTATTCATGTACTATACAGTACAACACATACACAAATTATTCCACCTCAGCATCCTGTCTTTGGTCTGGGTCAGGCCAGAGAACCTCATCCACGTCACAGGCTATATTGGCCCTAGCCAGGCAGCGGGGGTAAAATCCTCTTGCATGCCTGATCCACCCCTGGCATGCATCTACTGTTATGTCTAGGCAGGCTTCTTCCATGGCCTGGAGGAGGTGAACACGGACATAAGGCTCTCTGTCATACACTTTCCACCGCCAATGCCGAAAAAAACTCCTCTATCGGGTTTAGAAAGGGAGAGTATGCAGGCAGAAAGATGTTAGAAAACCTTGGGTTATTGGTAAACCAGTCACGAACCAGAACAGCATGATGGAAGCTGACATTATCCCAAAAAACAACGTAGTGAGGCTGCTCTGGCTGTGCTGGTTCCCTGTAGTCCAGCTGTAACATATGCTCTCTTAGACCATCAAGGAAAGCAAGGAGGAGCATAGTATTATAGGGTCCTAGAATGGCATGGCGGTGGAGTACCCCTCGTTGGCTGATGGCTGCGCACATAGTGACATTCCCTCCACGCTGACCAGGGAC
>NC_133361.1:11416758-11491929 GCF_049309525.1 Garra rufa
AGAAAAGAATTTAATGGTATCCTTGGTAAAGTCAAATAAATGCTATTTTTAATGTCTGTAAAAATAAAATACACATTTTTCCCCTATAATCCTCACTCACAAAGATTGTTGACGCTGGTCAAATACCATGCGAGTCTATGATATTAGGTTCTTTGTGCAGATCTGCTTTCTTTCTTTTTTTTTTTATAGGAAGACAAATCAGCTTCACACTCCAGTCCAGCGGTGGTGCTAAAACATAAACGTTTGTTTGCCAAAAACCATTAAACCTCAGGAAGAAGTTTAGTTTTACCCTGTGGTTTTACAGCGCTCTCTGTTGTTTTGTTTTAATAAACTTTTAAACTGTAAAAAAAAAAAAAAAAAAATGTAGTCACTACATTTTGAAGCAAGTAGGACTATCTAGCGGAGTATATGAACTGAGATCTGCTGCTGTGAAGATGGTGTTTGTTAAAGAGGAGAGTGAGAGGAACACGAGTGAACCAGAACACTGGAGAATAAAACAAGAGGAACCAGAAACTTGGAAAATAAAACACGAGGAACCAGAACCCTGGACAATAAAACAGGAGGAACCAGAAGGTTGGTGTTTATTCTTCATTCATCTTTAATGACTGTTTGAGAACTGCGACGCAAATCCATAGCAAACAACATCAGTGGAAAATAAGACTGAAATCCAAAAACAAACAAAAAAACTAAATTAAATGTTACTGGAGAAAATAACTTTTTTTAAAGTACGTTATTAAGCTTGCCTTGCTACTCCGGTTATCCATACATTATGTGTAAGATGAAAAATTATATTAAACATGGCTGCCTCTTTATGTTTTTATTTAAACATATTATTAGCCACACAAAAAAAAAAAAAAAAAAAAAAAAAAAGTTCAGGGAATGTACACATTACAATGAAACAAAATATGATATCAAACACAACCCTCTTTTCGTTTTCATTTTAAAAATATAAAACATATTAACGTGGTTTAGGCAATTTGTCCACAGACATTTTTTTCACTGTATAAATAATAAAATAAAATATAACATTAAGCCTTTTTTGTTAAATAGACCGTTTTAATTAACATCAATAGCTATTATGGAAAGCATAAAGTATAAGAGACTTATGTAAAAAGCAAACCAATTCAGTCAAACGTATGCTACAAAGTCAGTGCTATACTGTGATTAAATAAAATAAATATATAAATATGAAACATAACTTTGTGATCAGCCCAAATGATATGAACTGGAACAAATAATAGATTCATGAGACCAAATATTACCTGTTAGACCAAAATCAAATGTTCTTTTTTGTTTAAAAGGGGTCATTGAATGCAAAACTAACTTTTACATGTTGCTTGAACATAAATGTGTGTTGGCAGTTTGTGTAAACAACCGCCCTACAATGATGAAAATCCACCCAATGGTATTTTTTTAATCTTTAAAATAGGGCTGGGCGATTTGGCCTAAAATCAAAATCTCGATTAATTGAACTTTTTAACTCGATTGCGATTAATGAATGATTATTTTATTTATTAATAAAATTATATTTAATTATATTTATATAATATTTATTTTTTTGCCCTCATAGTTCACTGACAAGTTTTGTACAGTAAATATGCTCACATAAGTCACATTGTTCTTAAATTAGTGAAAATAAATAACTTGCACTTTTGGAAACAAAATAAATTATTTCCAATGTTTTTCATATTAAAAGTAGAAAATAAGCACTATCTCTTCTAAATAAAATTACTCTTGTATATCCTGTACATACTTTTTACTGTATAAATACTGTTTAAGCTCTCCATCGACATGTCGGTGAAATAACGTAACGTAACTGAGCGGGGTCACGTGACTCCACACGCGGTAGTGTTTTTAAAGGGAAAGTAATTGAAAAAAATCGACCTGGAAAATTTGATCGATTATAGGTTCTGAATGTCGATTTCAATTACTTTTCGATTAATCGCCCAGCCCTACTTTAAAAGTTAAATCCCATTTTTAAAATCAGCTTCTTGTCATTGTGACGAAACACAGTTGATTGACATGAGCGCCTTACCTGTTGGATGTAATAATGAACAAAGCAGTAGTCACTTACTACCGACATCTGAGCTGCTTAAGAGGCAGAGGGCAACGTTACTTTCGTTTTTGAAGGGAAAGCGCCAGTCTCGATCTACATATGCATTTATGTTCGTGGAATCATTCGTAATGCAGCTTCATGCACAGCAGAAGTGAGAATAAGGGTTTTTTTATGCATCTTTGCAAATGGCCTTTCTTAATAATGTGCTTGTTGGCAAGTTTCGCCAATAAACGCAGCTAAACGTGGCTAAAGTAAACATTACAGCTCATAATCCAATGGCAGAGAGGGGCGGGGTGAGCAGAGCTCATTTGCATTTAAAGGGGCCCATGCGATAAAATGAGCTGATATTTTGCAGATCTGATTTTGACAAGATAAAAGGGTGTTTTTTTTACACTAGTATTGAGAATTTTTAACCAGAGTATATTATAGGCTTTTCATTAAGACCCTAAAGAATCATATGAACTTGTGGAAAATGGGCATCCGATCATCCCTTTAAGCACTACAGAGACATCAGAGCCAGCGGTAAATGTCAGAAGGACTAGCCGAGGTGAGGCGCTTTCTGTGGATAAATGAGCACTGATCACCCGGTGTTCATCTGGAGCTCACATCTCCAAAAATCTCCAATAGTTCTTCTTATAGAATCATTTGATTTGTGTCTATTATGGTTTATAAATATTATTTTGAAGATCAATGTACCCCATTCATGAAAATTTGCATTTGCAAAATTGCATCAAAAGGAGCAATATTTTATATAGAAATTGTCTTTATGCTGTTTTTTGGTTTTGTTTTGTTTTTCAAGCTACTGACAAACTGTTTTTGCTTTTATTTTAGAGCTTGTTAAAGGAAGTGAGAAAAATGAAGAATTGAGTGAAGATGAGGAGAAAAATCATGTCAAAACTAGAGAATTTTTTTTGAGTTGCTCTCAAACCAAACAGAAAGATTTAAAGAAAAGTGAAGCCACTAAATCTTTCACCTGCACTCAGTGTGGAAAGAGTTTGGCAAACAAATATAATCTTGGTGTTCACATGAGAGTTCTTAACCCTTATGCGGTCTTCGGGGTATTTTTTACCCCAAAAGGCGTTTGGAAAAATTTAAAAAATGTTCTCTTTGTCCAAGAGACATGAGACTCTGTAAAACTGTAAACACTTTGTAGATCTACAAAAGAAAAAAAAATTGGATTGATAGCATGATTTTATCTTGGTGTAAAAAAAAAACTCACACTCGTGGTCTTTGGGGTCAAAAACAAAATGCAATTTTTGTTATAAAATAATAGTTAAAAGAACAAAACAAATGTTATTTTCCTGTTTATTAATGTTTTTACTCCTCATGTGTGCAGTTTTTGGAGGATTTAGGATATTTTTAAAATATATATAAATTAATAAACAAATATTTTGTATAGGTTTTTACACAAAAACAGCTTTTTTTGTAAAATTCCCTTTTATAAAAACCTCACATGACTAACTTTCATTCATGTAGATAAAATGGATAATTTCACATGGTTTAGTGTAAGATTTTTGCCCATCTTTTGGAAAATCCAGTTTTAAACGTAAAAAAAATACTTTTACCAGTAGGTGGCTGCAGAGCTCCACTATATGCTTTTTCCTATTTGACCACCTGAAAGATGTCTTTTCACAAGTTTTTTCAGTTGAGTTCATATCTACATATCATGAAACACACAGGACTACATTTGGAGACCATAAAAACTGCTCTCTTATAATTTGTCAAATAAAAAGTAAAAAAGATGTTGTAGTTGCATTCTTATGTTCATGTTTTGTACTGCAACTCAATATGGAATAGAACTGGTTTTGTTTTAGTACAAAAAATGCTTAACTTTGTCAAAAAGTATTTTTTATCGTAATAATTGTGATTTCATAATATGTAGATATGAATTCAACTGAAAAAACTTGTGAAAAGATATCTTATTGTTGGTCAAATAGCAATTAGTTAATAGTAGTGCTCTGCAGCCATCTAGTGGTAAAAGTTATATTTTTTTACTTTTAAAACGTCATTTTCCAAAAAATGGGCAAAAATCTTACACTAAACCATATCAAATTATCCATGCTATCCCCATGAATGAAAGTTTAAAATGTGGGTATTTTATAAAGTCAATTTTACATAAAAAGCTGTTTTTGCCTATAAACCTATTAAAAATATATATTTATTTAATAATTTATATATATTTAAAAAATAGCATAAAAACTGCGAAAACTGCACAAATGTGGAGTAAAAACATTAATAAACAGGAAAAACTTTTTTTGTTTTTTTTGTTACCTTTTATTTTGTTACAAAATTTAAGTTTTGTTGCCTGGGGTCTCTAGAGACCCCAAAGACCATGAGTGTGATTCCAAAACGAAGACCGCATAAGGGATAATGGAGAGAAACCATTCACATGTGATCAATGTGGGAAGAGTTTCACAAAATCAGTAAGCTTTAAGGATCACATGAAGATCCACACTGGAGAGAAACCTTATCAGTGTCCACGCCGTGACAAGAGATTCATTGGGTCAAGACACTTGAAGAAACACAAGGTACTCCACACTGGAGAGAAACCTCACACATGTAATCAGTGCGGGAAAAGTTTCACACAAAAAGGAAGCCTTATGAAACACATGATAATTCATACAGGAGAGAAGCCATTCACATGTAATCAGTGTGGAAAGAGTTTTGCATACTTAGCAAACCTTAAGGTACACATGAGGATTCACTCTGGTGAGAAACCTCATAAGTGTTCACACTGTGACGCGAGATTCAGTCAGTCAACACATCTCAAAGCACACAAGAGGATCCACACTGGAGAGAAACCGTACACTTGTGGTCAGTGCGGGAAGAGTTTCTCACAATCAGGACATCTTAAAGGACACATGAACATCCACACTGGAGAGAAACCTTACTCATGTGATCAGTGTGATAAAACATTTTCAAGGGCTTCAATCATGAAGAAACACCTGACAGTTCATACAAAGGAGAAGCCACATTCATATTATTTATGCGGAAAGAGTTTTTCAGTTTTTAATAAACAACAGAAAATACATACTGCTGTGGGAGAGTATGTATGCTTTGAGTGTGAAAAGACTTTTACTTCAGCGGCCAGTTTAAAACTGCACAAGAGGATTCACTCTGGAGAAAAACCTTATGAGTGTTCACACTGCGACAAGAGATTCAGTCAGTCAACACATCTGAAAACACATGAGAGGATCCACACTGGAGAGAAACCTTATAAGTGTTCACAGTGTGACAAGAATTTCCGTTTTTCATCAAATCTGAGAACACATGAGAGGATTCACACTGGAGAGAAACCGTATCACTGCACTGCATGTGGGAAGTGTTTTAATCGTTTATCTACTCTACACAGACATGCAAAAAACATTCACAGTAAGGCCCCGTCCACACGGAGACACATTTAGCTGCATACGTAAATATTTTGTATCTACTTTGCTAGCTTTTCTTGGTGTTGTGTTGGGTTTGTATATTCAATGAGCAAGTTATATGCACATGGTCCAAGTCTTCTTCTCCATTTTCTTCTTCGCTAACCAGCCATAGCAAGTGACATAGCAAATACATATTATCTAAAGTTGTCACAGTAATTGAAGTTTGTCTTCTTTTTCAAAATCAGCAGATTCAACTGTGAGATTCAGATCACCTCAAAGATGCAGTTCCTCCCAAAAGTACAGTGTTAAAAGTTTTATTCTTGTATGTTATTTTGCTAAATGATATACAAATGTTATCATTGTGTTTACTTATGGGTTTCGCATTATGTTCAATGCTCTTGTAATCCATATGTACTAGGGCTGTGCATGGTTCAATTTCATATGTCATGGTTTAGTTTGTTTTCGATAGAGCAAAAATAAAGAAATGGCAGAAACATTTCCTTGATTTTTATGAAAATTATTTTATGATGGTTTGTTATGGTGATTTGTTTTGTCATGTTTGAATTAGGCTTGTTGCGATAGTTGGTGTTGACGGTGATAACGGTGTAAAAATAGTTTCCTTCAGTTAGACAACAGACAATACAATTAACAACAAGGCTGCTCAATACAGTGTGCCAGATGATAGTCACATCATAGATCAGATTATATCTATCTATCTATCTATCTAGATATATATATATATATATATATATTACATCAGCACGCCTTGCTTCAAGCAAGCCAGCTTTGGTTCCACGGTATTTACAGATTTTCATATACATATACAATTGTATACATATTTAAACTTTAAAATATCAAAAGATATTTGTTGGTTTATATTAGGCTTATAACATGGTGTGTTTTTGTTTATTTGTTTTGGTAATACAAGTTTTGTTGCTTTAATGCCGTCAATTTAAAAGTGAAAGTAAAACTTAAACAACAATTTATTATTTTGATATAACAAATATAACAAATATTGGTAACACTTTACAATAAGGTTCATTAGTTAAACATTAGTTAATGTATTAACTAACATGAACTAACCAAGAGCAATACATTTGTTACTGTATTTACTAATCTTTATTAACGTTAGTTAATGGAAATACAGTTGTTCATTGTTTGTTCATGTTAGTTCACACTGCATTAACTAATGTTAACAAAATTTTAATAATGTATTAGTAAATGTTGAAACTAACATTAACAAAGATTAATAAATGCTGTATAAGTGCTGTTCATTATTAGTTCATGTTAACTAATGTGGTTAACTAATGTTAACTAATGAACCTTATTGTAAAGTGTTACCCAAATATTATATTGGATTATTGTCCAGCCCTAGCAGTGGCACTGAGAACATTATATTTGTTAGACTTTGAGGGTGTTTCCAATCTCGATGAGCTCATTTGGGGAGGTCACAGTTTTAATATGATGACAGTAGCTGCATTTCCATTACCCTTTAAATAGCTCAAACTGAAATTGCGAACTGAATATACGCCTAATGGAAAAATGTTAATTGCGCAAAAACGTTTTTGTGCTCGCATGAGGCGGTTTTTCAGACAATTCGGAAAAGGAATATTTCGCAAAACAGCAATGGAAACTTTTTTTTTTTTTTGCATTTACAGGTCACATTTTGATTAAAAACAGAGCAAATCCCACAAAAATCCATTGCCATGACTTATCGTAAGAGGAAAAAAATTGTTTCAGTCGCATACATCGGTTAATGGAAATGCCGTGATTTCGCTATATTTTAAATCAACATTTATAAAATGGCACCAAAGTAGGTGCATTTGCATTACCCTTTAAATAACGCAAATTGAAATTGTAAATTTAAAATGTGCCTAATGGAAACGCGTCAATTGCGCAAAAACGCTCACAAAAAAGCGTTTACGCTCTCATGAGGTGGTTTTTCAGACAATTCGAAAAAGGAATTTTTTTTTTTTTTTTTTTTTTGCATTTACAGGTCACATTTTGATTGAATACAGAGCAAATCCCACAAAAATCCATTGCCATGACTTATCAATGGAAATGCAGCTACTGACATCAGATGCTGCCTCGGGACCTCTGGCACCAGAACCATTGCTGAGATATTGCCTTGATCAAAGTACTTTTGGATATTTATACTTTATTTAATAGGCTACTTGTATAAAGTAGTTGTAGAATACTTGTACCGCTAGAGATAGCTTACTATAACAAAGTGTTTTTTGCTTAAAAGGTGCCCTTTAAATTAAATTTAGTCCATCATTTATCACGTTTTTTAATAAATTGCATCATAAAAATGGTACGCTTGAGGTTTGAATCAGCTCTTAAAAAGGCGATTTTTTTGCACAAGGTTTCTAGTGATATATATAGTTTTTGTTTTTGGCCATGAAACCAACAATTTTTTAGGGAAAATAAAGGAATTTGTTGACATGTTTTTAAACATGCCTTTTAATAGACGAATTTTAGTAGCAGGACTGGGAAAAATGAACCCATCTTCCACTTAAAAAAAACGTGTAAACAAATAGTTTTTCTCTTCGGATCCTCACTCATGAAGACTGCTGGTGTTGATCGGATGCCATGCGAGTCTATAATTTTAAACGCGTTTCATTTATTTGTGCAGACCGGCTTTTTTTTAAAGGAAATCAAATCAGCGCACCTTGGACACGCACTGAGTAATTTCCCGCGCATTATTTTGTCCATTCGTCGCTTCACTCCAGTCCAGCGGGTGGCGCCATGAAGCATATGTTTGTTTGTCAAACACCATTAAACCTTAGAGGAAGATGATTAGTTTCATCTCGCTCTCTGTTGTTTTTTCGTGATGCTGTTTTAAAACAAACTGTTAAAAATGCACCTTTTTTTATTTAGTCAGTGAATCTTATCATGCTCATAGCAGTGACTAAGTTTTCTTTTTCTGGAGGTGTATCAGCTAAACTGAGATCTGCTGCTGTGAAAATGGTGTTTGTTAAAAAGGAGAACGAGGAGGACATGAGTGAACCAGAACCCTGGAGAATAAAACAAGAAGAACCAGAAACATGGAGAATAAAACCCGAGGAACAAGAACCCTGGAAAATAACACAGGAGGAACAAGGAGGTTGGTGTTTATTCTTTCATTTTTAATGAGTCTGTGGTACATCAACAAAGATTTCGAGGGCTGCATATCCATAGCAGGTTTTACATTCCTTATTGTAAAAATAAGGGCTTAATTATCATTAAAATGACATTGATTACATGAGTGTAATCTGAGATTCGTTGTTAACCTGATTTTCTGTTAATTTCCGCCTATAAATTAGTGAAGGTTTAGAAAATTGGTATTAAACAGTATTACATGTGATGTTCTGATACCTGCAGATACTTTGTTGACAACTCATTCAGAGCAGATTATGTGACTGTAATGTTGATTACATGAATAAATAAACAGATGAAGTAAATGACTTCAAAATGCATCTGAAGGTAAAATTTGTTTTTTCTTGAAAGTTACACATACAGATGATATTTTCAACACACAGATCCATGAATCTTCACTGTGTGGAGAAACGATACAAGCCCTTGTACAAGTAATACACATGCATGTGAATTAACAAAATTGTGTTTTATAGTTTACAGTTGGTATCCTTTTCAAAAACATGCACTTCGAACCCAGTTTTCAAAGCTTTAAAGAGAGAATTCACGCAATTATGGCAATTCTATCATCATTTACTTACCCTTGAATTGATCCAAACCTGTACAAATTTATTTGTTTGCTGAACCCAAAGGATGTTTGTAAACAAACAATTTTTGGGCACCACTGATTTCCATAGTAAAGAAAAAAAATACTATGGAAGTAAATGGTTCCCAAAACTGCTTCGATATAGACATTCTTTAAAATGTCTCTTCTTTTGTTCAGCCGAAGAAATAAATTCATACTGGTCTCGAACAACTCAAGAGTGAGTTAATGGTGGCAATGCTGATGATGTTGTGTAAATGCATGGCCAAAACGCATACGTTTTCTGTTTTTTTTGGAAAATGGTGATGTGTAAATGCCTCATTAATGCTACTGTGGTTCAGGGTTTGAAAGACACAGTTTTCAAATAAAAACAAAAAAAAAATATTATTTACATAATGACAGCAATTTGGGGTAACAAAAAAGCTTGTGAAAACAAGTGTCAAAGTGCAAATTCCAAAATTGACACACTACAAAACACAAATTTGTAAAAAATCATTGATGCTGTATGCATGTGTGTTACTTGTTCAACAGGGGATGATGTTGTATGTGCAACTTAAAAAAAAAATGCAAAGAAAAAATGTCCAGCTTGCTATCGTGTTGAGCACACCCCAAGTTTTCCAAATGTCCCAATTGATTTTAAGCATTTTAATGTTTTCATTTTAGGCCTGATGAAAGTGAAAGAAGAAGAAGAAGTGGAGGAGACCCATCAGGATCAGAAAGCTCAAGATGTCACCTGTGGAGAAAAATCAGTGAGTTGCTCTAAAACTGAAAACAGTTGCTCGCAAAGCAACATTCAAATAACAAAAAGCAAAAAGCCCTTCAGCTGCTCTGAGTGTGGAAACACATTCACTCATAAAAAATACCTTGAGAATCACATGTTAATTCATACTGGGGAAAAGCCTTTCAGCTGCTCTCAGTGTGGGAAGAGTTTTACACAGAAAGGACACCTTAAGGATCATTTGGTAACACACTCTTCGGAAAAAAGTTGCAGCTGCTCTCAGTGTGGAAAGTCTTTCACACGTAAAGGATACTTAGAGACTCACATGTTAATTCATGCTGGGAAAAAGCCTTTTACATGCTCTCAGTGTGGAAAGTGTTTCCGCCAAAGAGGAAACCTTTGGAATCACATGAAAATTCATACTGGAGTAAAGGCTTTCACCTGCTCTGAGTGTGGAAACACTTTCAAGCAGAAAAGAAGTCTTGACGAACACATGACGATTGTTCACACTGGAAAAAGGCCTTTCACCTGCTCTGATTGTGGAAATACTTTCACACGCAAAGGAAGCCTTAAAAATCATATGTTAATTCACACAGGAAAAAGGCCTTTTACCTGCTCTGAGTGTGGAAGGAGTTTCCGCCAAAGAGCAAACCTTTGGTATCACATGAAAATTCATACTGGAAAAAAACTTGTCAGCTGCTCTGAGTGTGGAAAGAGTTTCACGCAGAAAAGGAATCTTAATGAGCATATGCTAATTCACACTTTGGGAAAGCAAGTAACCTGTCCTCAGTGTGGAAAGGTTTTTATGTTCAAAGCAAGCCTGAAGAATCACATGTTAATTCACACTGGAATAAAGCCTTTCGTCTGCTCTCAGTGTGGAAAGAGATTTACATGTGAAAAATACCTGAAGAATCACATGAAAACTCATACTCGAATAAAGTCTTTCAGCTGCTCTCAGTGTGGAAAGAGATTTACACGTGAAAAATACCTGAAGAATCACATGAAAAGAGCCATATGTTAATTCATGCTGGGGAAAAACGTTTTACTTGCTTTCGGTTTGGAAAGTGATTCATCTGTAAACAAGGATTTAATAGTCACATGAGAATTCACACGGAAGCAATTGATTAAATTTTTTATTTGTTATAATTTTAGTCATAGCCCTTTTGACTAAAATGCCATTTAGTCCTTTTTTAGTCATCTGAATTGTTTTAGTCTACTTAAAGTCGACTACATATAAGATTTTAAAAAGTTAATTTTGTCAACTAAATTGTAACGTATTAAGCGTTTCTCCAAAATTTCTAAATTATTTACTTCTGGAGAAAACATCTACAAATCTGGTAATATGAATGATATTATGGTTGAACATGCAATATGGACAGATATAACTGCTGTGACATGTAACGTCTTTATCTGGAAATTTAATTAAATCACTTCTCAAAGAAACAAGAATGTGATGATCTTTTCAATTAATGCTATATGGTAACATGCACACGATATTCTTCATTATTTCAACAAGACATTTTATAAATTAAATGCAGATTAATCCTTTAAACAGCTACGGAAGTTATTCAGTGAAGAGCGTTAAGTGATTTTCTATTTTGGTATTTGATTAATGATTGACAGCAGGAGGTGTATTAGACTGTTGTGACTTTAAGATTAATGCATAGATCCAATGCATTGATAAACATCTGCTATTCTCCCAACAGTTTACGTTCGCTTAACAAATAAAAGACTGCAACTTTAAAACTCGCCAAACTGACATTTTCACATAATTGTGTGTTTTTGACCATTCAGGTGCAAAAAGACATGAAAGAGAGCTAAATTTGGTTCAACACACCAGCCTTGTAGACCTAAATCTTGGTAAAGTCTGACTCTTTGTCAGTCTGGACATGGTTGTAATAGACCCCCAGAGAGAGAGGGTGACTTGCGTCTTCTTTAGGCTGTTGCTAAGACCAAACTCTTGTCATGTCTTGCTGAAGTGGTTCTTCAACTGTTGCACATCCTCAGTGGATTGTGTGGTAAAAGCTGCATCATTAGTAAACAGGAGGTCTCTCAAACACTTGGCCTTTGCTCTCAATCTAGAAAGGTTCTAATCTAGTACTAGGGCTTAATCTAGTACGAAGGTAGATCTCTTCAGACCTCTAGCAGACCCAAAGGTTTGCTTCAGCCGGACAGCAAAGAAAATGCTGAAGAGTGTGGGAGCTAAACACAGCCCTGTTTCACTCTGCTTCATATGTCAAAGGCCTCTGAGGTTGAGCAATCAAAGACAACAGTTTCCTTTAAATCATTATGAAGGAACCTCCTGATGCTAGTGGACAACCTTATCCAAGATCTTGAAGAGGCCATCTCTACTAACAAGATCAAAGGCCTTGGTGAGATCAGTGAAGGCCACATAAAGAGGCTGCTGCTTCCTTAACTTTGTCTATAACTGAGTAAGAAGCTCATGTTGACAGTGGATCTGTTGAATCCGAACCCACGCTGTGACTCTGGATAAGCCTGAAGGTGCTTGAGTACAACTCAAGCAAACAGTTTCTGATGACAGCATCACTTCTGATGTCCTTGTTTTTATAGAGTGTGACAATGCTTGCCAAAAGATTTCATGCATCTTACTGGGCACTGATTCTTTACAGCACTTCAGGACTTATGCAGGAATGCCATCCTTTCCAGGTGCCTTACTGGAGGCAAGGGCATCCAGTGCCCCTCAAAGACCATATTTTCTCTGGCGCGTAACTTGGAGTAGTGCTCCACCTATCTCTCAATATCTCGATTCACTGTGATTCTGGGGGGCAGTCTTTTTTGTATAGGGCTAAATGCCTGCTTTATGCTGTCATACATTCCTTTGATTTTTCCTTAATCTATGCACACTGTATCTAAGGGCAAACTGTAGCCAATAATCATTTAATAATCAATAATCATCAGCGAGCCACCTGCTGGACCTTACTTCTAGTGGCCTAAATGGCCTGCAAGTTTTGATGCCTTAGGCAGGTCTTACAAACAGTCAGTGCATGTCCCTTCCTTCAATGACTGGCATAATCACCTTGGCATTGGCTTCAAACCAGTCTGCAGACTTCTTGGTCTTCTTGCCAATGATGGCAATGGCAGTATCATGCACAGCATCCCTGATGTGTCCCTTCCACTTTGTCCTGGATGGTGTCTTGCCAGTGTCAGTCTGATGCTGCGTTCACACCAAACGCGAATATGCGTCTGGCGCGAGTGATTTCAATGTTAAGTCAATGGTAAGACGCGTCTACGCGCGTCTGGAGTTCTTGCGGCGCGAATTGAGCGTCTGGCGCGATACGCGCGAATTGTGCTTTTTGTGCATCACGCGTTTGACGCGAATTCGCGTCTGCCGCCCGAGTTGAAAAATCTGAACTTCTGCGTCAATTCGCGCCGCGTTAACCAATCAGGAGCCTGCTTGATGCTGTGGCGGCAGGCCCGCCCGGAGTCACTCATTCAAATGAAACATGAATACTAAATGCCTAGTGCGGTTCTAATGCACAACAAAGCAAGTGTTTTATCACATATATGACACATATTCATTTTGTATTGAATGCTATTTAATCCATATCTAAATCTTAATTATATGAAACATTATTATAGTGTAGTGTGTCTACACTATAATAACAGAACAATAATAACTATAATAGTGTGTATACTTTAGTGTGTCTGGACAGTGTTGTGTGAGGAAAATAAAGAAATCACAGGACAGGTTAAATACTTTTGGAGGCTGGCTCCATTTATCATCAAAACAAAAATAAATAACAGATTTTACAGTAATAACCTGAACAAAAAAATGGCACAGACCTATAGAATTATTATACATCAAAAGAGGAATGACATAAACGAGTAGTTTTTATTACTTTTAAAATGAAAGTTCTGTCATCATATACTGCTCCAACGCACAGAGGGAAGTTCCACCGCTCCTGAAATCCCCTCGCTCCGATGCGGGAAAGCAGGTCATCGAACTGGGCGCGGGACAGGCGGAAGTACTGCTCAAAGCGGCCGTCATCCAGGCGCAGCTCCTGGAGCAAGTGATGAAACTCGCCGAACTGGGTTCGCCTCCGAAGGGTCTGGTGGACCCAAATACGGCGACGATGATCCCTACGCCGCTATTCTGCTCTCCAGAGCAAATACAGAGCGGTGACTCTCTTGATAAATGACCGATCAACAACAGAATCTTGTAAAAAGATGGCCGCCAACGGGGTTTGAAACTTTCGCCTCTGACGCGCGTAAATTTCGCTTCAAACTTTTGTTTTTATGCGCGTCGATTTCGCTCTTGACGCGCGAATGAACACAAAGTGGTCACGCGAATAACTAGACGCGGCAGGCGCGAATTTAGACGCATATTCGCGTTTGGTGTGAACGCAGCATGAGGCCTACCTTTCTATTTGGTAGGACTTAGGAAGGTAGGCCTTGGCAGCAGCTTGATCTTACTGCAGACCAGAGAGTGATCCTTATCACAGTCGGCACTCTGGTAGCTGCTAGTGAGCTTGACACTAGACAGCCCTGAATGCCTGGACAGAATCGGATCTAACTGATGCCAGAGCTTGGACCTTGTGTGTCTCCAGGAAACTCTGTGCTGTTGATGTCCAGAAATTGGTGTCAGCAGAACTCGATTAGGCACTGCCCATTCTCATTCATTTTGCCCAGACCAAACTGACCCTAGCAAGTTGGTCAGGAGTTGTGGTCAGTGCCTACTGTAGCATTGAAATCCCAGAGAATGAACAGTGGCTTGTTTGGAGAGACACTGTTGATAGCGGTGTTGGGATAATTGTCGAACTTGTCCTTTGTTTCAATTGCGGTAGTCAGAGTTTGTAAATAAGCACTAATAATGCTGACTAGTCCTGCTGTGTAAAGCTGTATGGAAAGGACTCTTCAGAATCCTATATTTAGAGGACCAATTTTTCACAGAAAACTGTTGGGCTCACACTGTGCGATTTTGGCCATGATTTGACCGACAGACAGAATTTGAAAATCCTGAAAGATTGGCTAAAATCTGTAGTCTTTGATCGCTGGTTTGACATGTTCACCACCAGCCGATTAATGGCTGTTCTTATCAAATTTTACCTCCGATAACATTCTGGCAGTGTCAGAAGATTTGGTGCAGTGTGATTTCTCCTATGGTGAACATCAAACTGTCTCCGTTGTTCAAGACAAGCCATGATCAGAAATAACATTGGAGATTACTTCTAACCACATTAACTCTGGGGCTCCCATCCGCCACACACGGAAATGATATGATATGTTGCCTTTGCTATGATAAACACCGGTTGCACTGCTGTTTCCATTTGGGTGTGTAGTGCTGCTTACACTATTCTTCTTAAATATGCTGCTATTGCCGCCATTTATAAACTTAATGGTAGCCAACATTTCAGCCCCGCATGTAATGCTGCTCACAGTCATTGATAATGTAAAACAGGTTTTCTTGCACGCACCCGTTTTTAACGCATGTTGACTGTCGTACAGTCTGACATTAATGACAACTGAGATCCCACAGTATGACATGATCATCATGTTCGCACATTCTGACAAGCAACAATCGTAAAATACTATTAAAAATCGCACAGAATGTGAGCCCGGCTTAATTGTGAAGTCTACACCATGTTTGCTATGTTATACTTCTGACTTGCCTTGCCAGGAGAAGGTTAAATCCTCCCTAAGGGATCCAAAACCCAAGAGCTGGTCTCCTGAAGAGCAAATATGTCTAGTTGCATCCTCTGTAGCTTCTAGTTGATGAATTGACTTTTCACCACAAACTGTACCTTTACTTGATAGCAATTGGAAAGTGGCAATTGACGCATGTGCAGATTCAAGCAACCTATACTTTTAGATTTATGTGCAATAACTATGAGACAGGTAAATATTACAAATATTACTGAGTTACTCCTCCCACTGTACATTTTACTTGAAAAATGTTGTTCTCCTTAATTTTTTATAATAAAAGTAGAATTTAGGATGGTTAATTTAATATTTTATAACACCACAAAGTTCATTTTTTTCAGTTCAGAGAGAAGATGAGAGATCCAGAACCCTGCAGAATGAAACACACTGAAGATACTGAAGAACAAACAGGTTGGTATTTATTATTCATTCTTAAGTAATAATGCTGATGGTTATTAAGCTTCAAGCTGTTTTAGATTTAGATTAGTTGTGATAAAAACCTCTGTTGTATAATAGCAAATTATAAGACACACTCTGTATATTTTTTCAACAAAATTTATGTTAGATCACTAAGTGGTTACCCATAATAGGAAAGCGGGGTTTGTCCCTGTAATGTAAAAAAAAAAATAAACATTTTAAGATCAGTGTACATCATTCTTGGAAAGTTTCAGAGATGAATAATTGATCAAATGTCATCAAAGTGACCAACATTTTGTGTAGTGGTTGTCTGTTTTACACTGCTACATTGTGGTTAATATATTGTCCACATTTCTCTGCTTTTTTACAATTACTGTAAATTAACTATTTTTACTTTTATTTCAGAGTTGATAGAAGAAAATTATGTGAATGAATTACTAAGTGAAGTTGAGGAGAAAAATCGTGTCAACCCAGGGAAAAAACCTTTGAGTTTCTTTCAAACCAAACAGAAAGATTTAAAGAAAAGAAGAGCCAAGAAATGTTTCGCCTGCACTCAGTGTGGAAAGAGTTTCACATGCAAATATGGTCTTGATGTTCACATGGGAATCCACACTGGAGAAAAACCTTACTCATGTGATCAGTGTGGAAAGAGTTTTGCACACTCAGCAAAACTTAAGGATCATATGAACATCCACACTGGAGAGAAGAAGCATGCATGCAATCAATGCAGCAAAACATTTTTGTGGGTTTCATTCTTGAAGAAACACCTGAAAGTCCACGCAAAGGAGAAGCCACATTCATGTCATTTTTGTGGAAAGAGTTTTTCGCGTCCAGAAAGTTTAAAAATACATCAGAAAATACATGCTGGTGTGAGAGAGTACATTTGCTACGAGTGTGAAAAGACTTTTATTTCAGCTGCACATTTGAAAGTGCACCAGAGAGTTCACACTGGAGAAAAACCGTACAAGTGTTCACACTGCGACAAGAGATTCAGTGATTCATCGAGTCGGAAAAGACATGAGAGGATGCACACAGGAGAAAGACCGTACAAGTGTTCACACTGCGACAAGCGATTCAGTGTGTCAGCAAATCTGAAAACACACGAGAGGATCCACACTGGAGAGAAACCGTATCACTGCACTGCATGTGGGAAGCGATTCAATCATTCATCTTCTCTACACAGTCATATTAAAAACAATCACAGTAAGAAGATCATCTTCAAATCCAGCACTTTAAGGTCTGATGCCGCTTCCTCACCAAATGTGACACTGTAAAATACAATCTGGATAAATCTGACCAGTCATTACAAGTGATATGACAAAGAAACATTATCTAAAGTTTTCACAGTGAACAAAGTTCACCATCTTCAAAGCCAGCAGATTCAACTGTGAGATTCAGGCCAACTCAAAGATGGAGTTTCTCACTGAAAAACAATGTCAAAAAGTCAAGCACACTTGTGACCCAGTATAGTATAAGCGGCATGGAAAATTCTAAAAACCATATCATGTTTTTATCTATTCTTTAACAAATAGAAAAGCACATCAACCATCACACAAGATTAAATGTCCATTAATGTAAGATTACGGTAGAGTTTACATTTCTTCGCCTCCTAATAAAAATAATTCAGCATAGTGCATGATCTATAAAATGATATTTATTCACAGATATATAAAAAAAAGAATAAAACTTACTTGACTTAAAGTAGGATATCAGTGCACTCTATGTGGAAGACGTGAAATGTAAATGAAGGTGAAATAAACCCACACATTTTTGATTTAGTGCTTGCTAACTTGAAGTATTCTCTGTAAAAAACAGATCGTTAAAGTGCCCCTATTATGCCATTTTAAAGGTAGTTCATATTGTTGTAATAGTCTCTTAAAACAGGTTTACATGTATGCAAGTTCAAAAAACACTTTAGTTTTCTCCAAAATTAGATTTATTTTTACCCCGTTTCTAAATGATTCGTAAACGACTCGTTTGAAGCAGTTCGAAGAATCAGTGTCTCTAAACCCCTCCTTTCAGTGAGCCCTCACTGCTGTGATTGGTCAGATGGTGCAGTCCTTCTGGGTTGGTCTACCGCTACAGCGCAAAAACGAAACGCCTATTGGCATAACTGAATGACAGCTGTGGAGACCTGTCAATGCATAGAAAAGATAGCCTCGATTTTATCCTATCAATTCGAGCCGGAGTCTGACGATGAAACTGTTGAAGTGTCACATCGACAAGAAACTGTTTTGCAAGCACGACCGGAGCAGGACGTTTCTCAGTGGGTGTCATATGTTACAATTTGCTTTTGTAATCGAACCGGACACATCTCTACGTTGTGAACTTCAACACTGTACAATCCATAACACTGCGTTAAGCCATCGTTTATCATTATCATTACTTAAACTAATAAGGCAGACAGACAGTCAAGCTGCATCAATCACAAGACTTTTTAGACTACATTGCACTCACAGCTGAACAACAGAACTACAGAAACGCAAGTTCGCCGGTTACCAAGACATGTGCGGGGTTGTTACACACCATAACGTACACAAAGACGTATTTTGAACGATCGCTAGAAAATACAATTATTAATCATACTTACAGGTAGAAGTTCAGAGGAGCAAGCCGGTCCAAATAAACTGGGCACTGATCCATTTTTTAAAACCAAGCGTTTGGTGAATCTCGCATTGTAACGTTACTCCCCAAGATTAGAAAAGCAGTCATCAGTAAAATGACGCGAACACAACACAAGATTGGCATTGGACTGCTGAGGTGTTGAAAAAATTAATGTTAACCACTCATTCTTGATAGTTTCATCTTTCGGAAGGGCATATATAACAAATTCACTCTCACAGGCTGTCACAGCGCAGGGCGTCTGACATGATATAATCCACTTGAAAATGGTAGGCCTGCTGTTTGTGGGCGGGCAAGTTGTTCGTGAAATTGAATGTGGGCGGACATTACGCAAATGTGTAGCTCGTGACGTGTGGCCGTTACAGAAAAAAGATTCGAATTGCTGACGACTCGTTTAGGCGAATGTGAGCCGACTCTTTTTTTTGTTAGACAAAAACTTTATTTATAGTGCACTGTCGGCGTCACAACTTTGCAGATGTTCACATACAGCTACATGACACACTACATGAAATATCATATTTGAAAAGGCATAATAGGGGCACTTTAAATAAGTATGGTATTCAGTCACAAGATGGCACTGAAGCAGCGTTGTCTGCATTAGGAGAGTCATATTTTGCTAAACACAATAATAATCAAAGCATCCAGTCACTGGTAAAAGTGTTTTATATGATATAATGAAATGTGCAATTTATATTATGTTTGTAAATATGTACAATTAATTTACTAAGTTTGCACATTTCAATTGTTTTCCATGTTCTGTCAATAGTGCTACAGCACTGTATACTGTTTACTGTATATGTGTTATAAGTCTCTAAATTGGTGCAATACTTCTTAGCCTTCTGAGGAAAATGAATAAAATTTGGATTGGATACTGAGCATTTTTTTTCTTATGTATATGAAAATTTCCCAAAGTTAGTGTCACCTTGATGTAAATAATACATCCATATATCACAGTTATACAATATCAATATAACTTAATTATATTATGTTTTCCATCTAATGAAAATCTAATAATTTACAAAACAGATGGTCAATAGACTCGCTTTCCATTGAACAAAAATCACAGGATTAATCAATATCAAAATAAAATGTATCTGAGACACTTTTAGCTCAATATATCATGTAACATTTTAAATGTAACCTCTTTTACTTTATTATTTAAGCAGTATATCTGACAAATATGTTGAGTTTTATTCTAATTTATATTTCTAAATACGTTGGTCCACTGAGTAGTTTCATCGCCCATATTCTATGTGTATTTATTAGTACAACTGACTGCCTCAGAACAATCTCTTTCTACAATCAAAGGCAAATATTGTGAGGAACGATTGACTTCCATAAAAGGATTTTAAAAAGTGGTGTCCAAGAACTGTTCTGTTTCCCAAGTTCTTCTAAATATCATCCTTTGTTGAGTGATAAACTGAGTTGGCTTCACACTCCAGACCAGTAGGTGGCGCCTTTTATTCCCCCCCATAAAACTGTCTAAAACACGAAAAGAAGAAAAAGAAGCTATTCGCCCGGAACTGCTGTTTCAAAACAAAATATTTGCGACGTTTCCAAAGCATTACGAATCATTAACAAGTGAAAACATGGAATCAGAGCAGCAGGAAGAACAGAAACCTGTAAAGATTGAGATTATAGAAGATTACAGCGAGAACACGAGTGATCCAGAAACCTTCAGAGTGAAGCATGAAGATACTGACGAAGAAAGAGGTTGGTGTTTTTTCTTGATTCTTCATGACCTATTCTGTGAAACATTACGGTTATGAAACTTAGATTTGAGACTTAGCAGATTTTATGGTTGCTGTCAGTCAGTGTAACGAAGTCTATGCAATTATCACACTTAAGTAAATGTAAAGATAACTTCTTATGGAAATTGACTTAATTGTAATTGTAAATGTTAAAGGTGTTCACTGATATTAAAACTACTTGTAAATAGTATAATATGGCACAGTTGATTGGATCTGAGTGGTGACTTGCTGGAGTCTGTGTGATGATACGTAGCTATTGTTCACAAAACAATGAATTCTAACATTATTTACTTACACCTACATAAATATAGATCTGTATGAATTGCGTTTTAACAATTAAATGCATATATTATACGATATTGATACCGTTACGATTCTTCTAAACTTATAAATTATTACAATTATTAAATTACTAGCAGTAAAATGTAATGATACCGCCTTAATATTTGAAAATAACATTTAATATGCCTTAATTGCAACTTTATTAAGCTATATATTTTTTTACATGGTTAAAATATGTTTACTGTAGTGGTAACTGCAAAACCTGTAGTTGAAAATGCTGCCAGTGACAGGCTGTTGCCCATGTAAAATGCAAAATTTTATTCGGACAGTGTATGATTTATATTAACATTACTACAAAATAGACCATGATCAATGAACTTTAAACATTAATTTGAATGGGCTAAATGTAATTGCACACATTATATAGGCTACAAATTCAATTCTGGGCTGCCATTCCCAAAAGCAACAATGCTTTCTTTTGATACTTTTGGGAAATGCAGCCCTGTCTGAAGTGAGTGAATGCTATCTGTTATTAATTGGTTCTTGCAACATTCGCGTACAATCAGATGAGCAGGGAAATAGTTACATCCTGCACAATTATCTGCTAACATAGATTATGCGTCTAATTTTACATATTGTATGCATTGTATTTAGTTAAATAAACAAAATAACTGATAAATAAAACACATTAGTATCTCTATTTTTTATTCGATATATCGATACTTCAGGATTGATACACCCATCCCTATTGTAGAGGTTTGGCAGTGGGCTCTTTTGACTTACCCCATCAACTGCATAACAATGCCCTGGCCTCACATTTCCTTTAGAAAATTTAATGAGAAAATTGTGGTGTTAATAAGTGTTAAAGGGATAGTTTACCCAGTTCTGTCATTAATTACTCACCCGTATGTCGTTACAAACCTGTAAGACCTTTGTTCATCTTAGGAACACAAATTAAGATATGTTTGGGTAGTAAGGACATCTGTGGTTCCTCCATAATTTTTACATAGCTATGAGAATACTTTTTGTGTGCAAAGAAAACTAAAATAATGACCTTATTAAATGATTTCAGCAGCCCCACATGCATGTATCGTAGTAGTGAAGTAAAACTCTTAAGTATTAAGTACTTAAGTGTAGTAACATTTAATATTTGTAGGACTATGAATGAAATGGCTTGTTTGTGATTTTCTTAAAATGCAATTTTTTTGCTTTCATTTTAGACCTGATGGAAGAGAGTGAAGAACTTAATGAAGTGGAGGAGAAACATCATGTCAAACCTGTGGAAGAATCTCTGAGTTGCTCACAAATAGAAGAGGAGTTTGTACTTAGAAGTGGAGCCAACACAAACTTAACCTGCCTTCAGTGTGGAAAAACATTCCCATACAAAAAAAGCCTTGTAGATCACATGAGAATTCATACCGGAGAGAAGCCTTTTGCATGCAATCAATGTGAAAAGAGATTCACGCTGAAAAGAAACCTTAACGAACACATGAAGATTCACACTGGAGAGAAGCCACACATGTGTGATCAATGTGGGAAGAGTTTCGCGCTTAAAAGTAACCTTAACGAACACATGAAAATCCACACTGGAGAGAAGCCGCACACATGTGATCAATGCGGGAAGAGTTTCACACGGAGAGGAACTCTTAATGATCACATGAAAGTCCACACTGGAGAGAAGCCGCACAAATGTGATGAGTGTGGGAAGTTTTTCCTCTACCAACAAAGTCTTGAAGACCACATGAGAGTTCATAGTGGAGAGAAGCCGCACACTTGTGATCAGTGCGGGACAAGTTTCACACAGCAAATACACCTTACGGATCACATGAGAATCCACACTGGAGAGCTGCTGCACACGTGTGGTCACTGCGGGAAGAGTTTTGTACAGGCAGTGAGTCTTAAATCACATCTGCGTTCTCATTCTGAAGAAAGACCGTTTAACTGTGAACAGTGCGGTAAAAGTTTTTTTTGGGCAGAATCCCTGAGGAAGCACCAGAAAGTTCACACACAGGAGAAGCCTCACGTGTGTCCCTTGTGTGGAAAGAGTTTTCCACTATTGGATAGTTTTCAGATACACCAGAAACGACACAGTAGTGTGAAGGATCAGGTGTGCTTTGAGTGTGGGAAGTCCTTTTTTACAGAGGGTCAGCTGAAGCTTCACCGGAGAATTCACACTGGAGAAAAACCCTACAAGTGTTCGCAGTGTGACAAGAGCTTCAGCCAGTCGTCAAATCTAAAAACACATGAGAAGATCCACACCGGAGAGAAGCCACACATGTGCGATCAGTGCGGGAAGAGTTTCACATTAAAAGGAAACCTTAAGGAACACATGAAGATGCACGCCGGAGAGAAGAGGCACACGTGTTCTTCGTGTGGAAAACGCTTCACATGGCTGCACACTTTAAAAGTACACCAGAGGACGCATGGAAGTGTGAAAGCAGTGTGAAAAGACACTTGCTACAGCGGACAAACTAAAATGTCTCTCGAGAATTCATTTTAAGTGCTGACACAATCCCAAGAGATTCAATCAGTCAGGACATGTCAAACCGCATGAGATGATCCACACTGGATAGCCCTGATTGGATATCCACTCCCACCACCAACAATCCCTGTGGGTACCAAGACTCGAACCCCTGGCCTTTGGGTTAGAAGTCAGACTCTCTAATTATTAGGCCATGACTGTCCTGCAGAAATTGCAAAGGCTGCCTCTGATAATCATCATACAGCGCATCTAGCTGGTTAAAAAGCTGGTTTTAGAGGGGTTTTGGCCACTTTCTTAGCTGGTCAGGCTGGGAAACCAGCTGGAACAACCAGCCAATCAGCTTAGGCTAGTTTTTGCTGGTCATCCAGGCTGGTCTTAGTTGGTCAGCAGGCTGGTTTTAGAGGAGTTTTTGGCCACTTCCTTAGCTGCACTGTAAAAAGAAAAAAATAATAATAATTGTTGCCTACACTTAAAAATAATTTGTTACCCTGCTCCCTTAAAATTTTCAAGTTGAATTAATTCAAATTTCTAAGTTGTCACTTAGGACAATTTAACATTTTAAGTTGACTGAACTTAAAATTATAAGGCAGCTAGGTAACAAATTATTTTAACTTAATTCAACAAATTGTTTTTTACAGTGTGGTCTGGTTGGAAAACCAGCTAAAACAACCTGCTAAAACCAACTACTTCCAGCTCAAACCAGCCAATCAGCTTAGGTTGGTTTTAGCTGGTCATCCAGCCTGGTCTTAGCTGGTCAGCAGGCTGGATTTAGAGAAGTTTTTTGCCACTTCCTTAGCTTGTCTGGTTGGGAAACCAGCTGAAACAACCAGCTAAGACCAGCTAAAATCAATTACTTCCGGGTTAAACCAGCTAAGACCAGCCAATCAGCTTAGGCTGGTTTTTAGAGGAGTTTTTGCACACTTCCTTAGCTAGTCTGGTTGGGAAACCATCTGAAACAACCAGCTGAATCCAGCCAATCAGTTTAGGCTGGTTTTAGCTGATCATCCAGCCTGGTCTTAGATTGTCAACAGACTGGTTTAAGAGGAGTTTTTGGCCACTTCTGGTTGGGAAAACCAGCTGAAACCAACTACTTCAATCTTAAACCAGCTAAGACCAGCCAGCTATCTTTGGCTGGTTTTAGTTGTTTTTTTTGTTTTTCAGCAGGGTATTGACATCAGTAATTTTGAGTTTAATGCCAAATGTTTTCCTCTTATTCAAATGAAGGGGTGCATACAACATATTTGCTCACCGGCAACTATAGCAATTTTCAAGAAAAAAAAAAAAAAAACCTGGGGAAACTAAATGCAGAAAATGATCACATAGGACACTATTAACACAACTATATGAATGAAACCATTCAGAAAAAATTGGGCACAAATGGGTTAATAGCTGAATAATTTCATATGCACTCACTTCCGTGTCAAAGTGTCGATTACCAGATCTCTTCTAGATGATGTTTTGTTTCTATGTGTGCCAAGAGATTCAACAAAGCACAGGATGACAGTGATGATTATTTATTTTGGGACACAAGGTAACTTGAGTGTGCAGTGTAATCGTGTAGAGCAGGGGTGTCCAAACTCGGCCCTGGAGGGCCACTGTCCTCCAAGTCAGCCCCAAAACACTTGCCTGGAATCTAGTATGCCTAGTTACAGCTTGATTAGCTGGTTCAGAAGAAGAAGCTACAATCACTGCACTGAGGGAGGAGGGGGAGCAGAAGAAGCAGATGATGAAGGAGAAGCTGGAGGAGATCAACAGACACATCTCAGCTCTTTCACACACAATCAAAGACACGGAGGAGATGATGAAAGCCAGTGATGTCTGCTTTCTAAAGGTCTGATTTCAGATCATTGATTGATTGATTGATGATTGATTGAGTTGTTGATGATCAATGGTGTGTTTGTTCTGCAGGAGTTTCCAGTCTCAATGGAAAGGTGAGTGATCTGCTGGTGTCTCTGGTCTCTCTGCTTCTGATCCAAAGCCACTGCAGTTCTGACTCCTGAATGTTCTTCCAGAGTCCAGATCTCACAGCCGGATCCACAGACGCCTTCTGGAGCTTTGATTCATGTGCCACGTTACTTGGGCAACCTGCCGTTCAGAGTCTGGAAGAAGATGCAGGACATCGCCCAGAGCAGTGAGTCTGCAGAAGATCTGTTCTCTCTACAAGTGTCAGTATGTAACTCTTCAGTCAGTTGCAGCGAGACTTCAGTGTGGCTTTACTGACATCTACTGGAGAAACTGTGCGACTGATGTTGTGGAGCAATAGATGCATCTCTCAATGAAGAGGTCATTGAAGCTCAAGAGGCAGAGTTCCAGATGTCAAAATAAGACTTTATTGAACAGAGCAACAAAGCTGGGTCAGCGATCGCTGCATCTCCATCTCTCTCTGTCCGGGGTCTCCCTTCTTATACCTATCTGCGCTACCAAATTTGTAGTTCTGATTTTTAATTGGCTATGCCTGTCTGGTTCGCCACAATTTATTACTAGCCCACCTGGCACATCTTCAATGGTGGAATTTGGCTAGATCAGCCATTTTTAAATAATTGGTTGGGGCGGCGGTCACATGGGACATACATTGTTGTTTACGCACACCTGTCATTTGTTGGAGATTATCCAAAGTTCAAGGGTTCACTTAAGTTCACTGGTATAGTCCAGTGGAAAATACCCATGCTTCCCAATGGCAGACACCATAAGCTCACAATCTATACTAAGACATCTGATACTGTAATAACAAACATATTGATCAGTCTATTGATTACTTTTATAAATATATGTTATACATTTGAGTAAAATAATACCATATTGAGTAAAATATTATAATAAATCTTAAGATTTCACAATACTGACTCTAAGCCAAAGACACTAGATTCTACACAATTTCATATATTTGCACATTATAAATCACCGTTTTCAGTTTTTATTTAATTTAAGAAATTGTTGTGCTAAAAAACAACAGCAAACACCCTTTGAAATATCAAATGGGTATTTCAAAAAATCAAACAATTTCTGTTTAGTTACATTTTGTTGTGAAGCAAATCTGAGCTATTGTTGCATTAAATAAATGTTTGTTTTACTAAAATTGGTTTTAAATTGATTTTCTGCTCTGCATTTTCAACTCACTGCTGATGATGTTACCAGTAAGCATGTATCTATCAATATCTATCAATATATATAAATATTTCTAATATCCAACAGAGTTGCAGAGTTGACGCAAGATTTACAAACGCACATTTTATAAGAAAATGTTATTTAAAAGAAAATAATAATGTTGTAAAAATGTTGTAAAACTCTTTTTAGGACTCTTAATGGCTTTTATAAATCAAATACGCAAATTTGGACAACAAGAAATCTTTTTTTTTTATATTTGTGACACTTTTTGCAGAATCTATTATATTGTTATGAACTGTAACATCTTGTAGTTCATAACAATGAGTAACGCCTTATTAAAACAATTTAAAATATAACCATTTGAAGAAAGCAGAAAAAAATTGTGACTTAATCATAGAATCACTCATATGATATTTGAGGCATAAAGAAATGTTTATTTCACAAAAATGCTCTTTATTGATTTTACTTCAACAAATGCATTTAAACAAGAACTGTCTGTAATATCTGGGCTAAGATTGGTGTGGGAAAAAAAAAACATTCTTTAGTTAATCTTTTCCCACAAACTGTTCTGCTTCAGATCCTGTTTAACCAACATGAGAAGAACGAGACACATTGTTCTGCTTCATATCTCCTCTTTCTTCACAGTTCATTGGTCAGATGCACAATTTAAAAGGCAGGATACAGAGAGTGGCCATGACCAGTTAGGACAAGTCTGAAAAAATAGGCTACTCTAAGGTCAACCCTGCTGCATTAGTACAGAGCGTCTGTGTTTTCACTCTCGGTCTCACATTTAACAACAGATTTGGATTTTTGCCACGACAGTGGTAAGTAAATAATCACGTAGTTATCAGCAGCAAATCTCTCGTTGTCGATCCTTAAATCATTATGCTGCCTTAAAGGTCTGTCTGAAATCACTTTAGGGAGGAACCGCGAACAAAGAGTCATCGAAACTTTCGGATGCATCCGCAGCGAGTCTTCTGACTGAGGTGAGGTGAACAGACAGTTAACGGTTTTTCGCATAACCTATAAGACAACTGTAAAGTACACTTGACACAATTTGTTTATGCAACAATATATGAGGTTGTTTCTTGTTTTCATCGAGTATATCGCTGTTTTCGCTATTACTGAATGTCTCGTGATCTGTGAGTGGAATTGATAGGAAGCGATACAAGCTGCTGTGATTCATTTAAACGCTATTTCTCTTTTGAGATTTATCTTGGCAGATCACATTTGTTATGAAGTTTTAATTCCGATAGTCACTCAGGGTTTCCGCGGGGTCTTAAAAAGTCTAAAATTTAAAAATCTAAATTTTAGGCCTTAAAAAGTCTTAAATTCGCTGTTCTAGGTCTTAAATAATTTTACACAGGTCTTATTTTTCCGATGTCCATGTAACGCTGCCTCTAATGCTCATTTAAATTCTCTTTTTGTTGTTTCCGTGGTGTTGTAGTTCTTTATTTCACTATTCCAAATATAATTTGCTGTATTTAAACTACAAATGAGACCAGCATGCAATAGCCAATCAGCTTTCTGTTATTGCCGCGAGTCTCTCTCGGATTGTACCTCAGAAGTAAAATGGATTTAACTTTTTAGCTTTGGGGAAGTGCAAATTTAGCGATACTTAGCTTGAAAAAAACTGAATATAGGGCTTGGCTAAGGCCAGTTGCAAACAACTAGATTTTTTTCTCCCTCTATGGAAGTTACTGCGTCTTCAGAATCGCAGTAGCAGAATACAGGTCAAACTACCTTTTTCTGTATATAATGTTCTCAATAATAATAAGAAATATAGGTCGAGCTAGCTGACCGCCAGCGTTCGAAATACTTTTAAAATGTTTTTTTTTTTTACTTGCCCGACCGAACAAACCGCCTGATTAAAACTGAAATGACAAAAACAACTAGTGAAGCATCCAAAGGCAAGAAAGATTCATATTTTAATACATTAAACGTAAACAGAAATTGATAATGGATAGTGTATTTCTGGTCTATTTGTGACATACTTTAAAACAAATGAATGTAACAGCACTCTAAAGAAACACACTGAGGTAAATATTTAAAATGTATAGTTTATTTATAACATGATATAGTTCAGTAATATACCAAGTGAGCTTTTTGCTAAAAATTCTCAATTACAAATGTTACATTAATTTTAGCTCAATAAAAAAGTAGTTAGTCAAGTAGTTACTTACATATTAGACAATATGCAACATTAGCAGAAGCACTGATGAAAATATTGCTTCAGAATTTTTTTTTTTACATCAGATATTTCTAGTGGTACTTTTATGGGGATATTTTGTGTGGAATAGTATCTGCTGATATGAAAAGTTCACTGTATATCGTAGTAATAAATTTAATTTATGACAGCCATGAAATTGCGTTTACTTTTTACATTAAACACATTAAATATTACATATATGCATGTAATATAATATCTATTTCCATTACAGGTTTCGGTCTTAAATTTCATATAAGGTGGTATTAAAAAGGTCTTAAAAAGTCTTAAATTTCACTTGTTCATATCTGCAGAAACCCTGGTCACTGTATAATCGCATGTGTTGCTTGTGGGACCGTTTGTAAGTAATTTAAATAACTGATTTTGACATAGTTGTAGTAAATACTAGTGGCCAGAATGCGAGCGTCAATATTTGAAATGCGTGCGGCGGGACTTCTAGTGATTTTCAGTTTGTGCTTGTTTAATTGAGTGCTGTAACCGATACAAGCGGACCTGATTTTATTGCTAATGCTATTTCTCTTTTGAGATTGATTTATCTTTGGCAGATCTGTTATATATATTCTATATAGTCGGTTCTATAGCGTGATAAAGGTAGTTTTAGGTTCAATAGTCACTGGATAATCGCATACGTTGCTGGTAAATAATTCAAATAAAGAATGTGAGCTTCAAAATTTGAAATGCGTCTGGCGGGACTTTTAGTGATTTTCAGTTTGTTTATCTGAGTGCTGTACTTGTAGAAATAGAGGTATGGCTAACTGAGGTATTTTAGCACAATTGTATCATCTTAAGATATATTATGTAATTTTACTCAGTATGTTATTATTTTACTCAAACATATGACAGTAATCAATATAGACTGATCAATATGTTGGTTATTACAATACCAGGTATCCAAGTATAGATTTGAGCTTTAGGTGTCTGCCATTGGGCAGCACTGGTATTTTCCACTGGACTTTACCAGTGAAGTTAAGTGAAACAATGAACTTTGGATGATCTCCAACATTTGACAAGTGCAAGTAAAAAAGTTTGATGTATGTCTCATGTGACCACCTCCTTTTAAAAATCGTTGATCTAGCCAGATTCCACCATTAAAAATTGGGTAATTAATTGTGGCATACCAGACAGGCATGACCAATAAAAAAACGGAACTACTAATCTTGGTTAGTGTAGATAAGTATGAGAATGGATACCCGGACAGACGGGGGAGATACGGCAATTGTAGTCTTGGCTTTGTTGCTCTGTTTAATAAAGTCTCATTTTGACATCGGGAACTCAGCCTCTCGAGCTTCATTGACATCGAGAAATTAATTAATTGCTCCATGATAGCAGTTACCTCACTAAGTCAGTCTGGACACTAGACAAACTTTGGAACAAAAATATTTGGTAAATTATAATTTTTTTATTAGATAGTCAAACTATATTTAGATATGATGTGCTCTAGTATAGTTATTGAGGACAATTTTATTAACCAAACTATAAAAGAATCATATACAAATTATTTTACCATTATAGTTCTAGTTTACATTTACTGTTCTGTGCAAGCCATGTCTCTTGTTATTGTAGGGAGGAAGGGAGTGAGGAAGGACATCTGTTTCAATTTAGAGTAGCCTACTCCAAGGACCCCCCAAATAACTCGGGTTGACGTGTGGTGTGCATGAGAGGACTCCTATACAAGACCCTCCCCCTATAAAAGACCCTACATTAAGTTTTTGAGCACTGAAAATGGGTAGGATACTAAATTTGGATCTACACTGAGGTCTCAATATCTCTGGGATTAAACCATACAGGGCTTTAAAAATTAAGATTCAAAAAGAAAAGTTTCTTAAGAACCAGAATCTAAAATCATATTAAAATAACTTTAATACTTGAGTTACAAGCACACAACTTAAAAAAAAGAAAAAAAGAATATGAGACTTAAACAGGTATGTTCTATACAATTGTTTTGACAGAGGGAAACAAGATACGATTTCAATTTCAACATTATTTCTTCTTCAGACATTGTTCTTTAAGTAAAATAAGTATCAGCTGTATACAAAGTGGTAATATTCAACAATCTAGACATATAGCTTCATTGATATCCCTGGGACTGAAGGATGTAGGGCCTTGGAAATTAAGATTGTGAAAGAAAAGTTTATGAAGAACTGGAATCTAAAACCAAATTGTGATATCTTTAATACTTCTTGAGCTATAGGCATGTGAACTTTGGATGAATAATATATATGGCATTCAGACTGGTATGTTCAATGCAGTTGTCTTGACAGAAAGAAACAAGATACATCTCTAGTTTTAACATTATTTGTTCTTCAGACATTCCTCTTTAAAATAAAAACAAGTATAGTTTATTTTCAAACTGACCTACATCTGGTTTTTGACCTCAGAACACGAGTAAATTTTAATGATTTACTCCTGGAGCCATATTAAAATTCCAATATCTCTAGAACTGAATCTCATACGGCCCAAAAAATAAAGTTGCTCAAATGAAAGTTTGTTAAGACCCAATATTTAAAAGGACATTAAGATATCTTTAATACTTCTTGAGTTACAGGCATGCAAACTTTGCAGAAAAAACTTGAAAAGTGCTGTTTTCCATTTTGGCTTTAATCATTATACATGTCTATCTTTCCTCAGAAAAACAAAACAAAAACACACACACACACACACACACACACACACACACACACACACACACACACACACACACATACATATATATATATATATATATATATATATATATATATATATATATTAGCAAAATCAAGAATTTGAGCCCCCTTCAAGTTTTTGAAAATTGGTTGATTTGACATGGAATGACCCAAGAGTGTTTCTTCAGCTGGGAAAGAGGGAAACTGCAACATTATTTACCTGTATTTGTTAATGAAGATGGATGTTACCAAAGTTTTTTTTTTTTCTAATTCAGAATTTAAATAAATTGAAATAAATATAAATAATATTTTTGTCTTTTGGAAGCTGCATTTTAAAATCCACTTGGCTCAGTATGGACATAACGCCTCTGGTTTCATGAGTGAAATGCAGAGCACAAATCACATCACATCACATCATGTCCTTTCCTTTTTTTAATCAGTCATTAACTGTTGCAAAATATCATAATGCAGGAGTAATATCATTAAGAAATGTCCCGCTCAAGTCATCCGTAAGACGATGGGTTTTGATATGAATAGCTAGTTCTTCCAATGTTTCATCATCGGACTAACTTTTGCTCTTATATGGCAAAACCAATACCATCTTTATTGTCAGTGTGTACAATGGCTGAGCTTTCAGAAATATCTGGAGCTGAAATTCAATTATGGTTAATTTTGTTACTTTCACCTGGTGTATGCAGTAGACCAGTCAAAACACACAGCGTCATCTGGCTAATCAGAGCAGAGATGTGGAAAAAAGGGATTTAGAGAGACTAAATTGTCAGTCAATATATTTGCAAGAATTGGCATTACATTATTTATATTCTGCTGTCCATGAGTATAAAAACACACTCAGTTACTGATACATTTTTGATTTTGGCAGATCAGCCCCTCCCACTGCAAACTCATCATCAGTTAAGCTCCTCCCACTGCAGTCACATCATCAGAGAAGCTCCTCCCACTGCAGTCACATCATCAGAGAAGCTCCTCCCACTGTTCAGCAATAAATGCTGGAATATTCCCAACAGTTTACAAGTGAAGACGAGCCTCAAAGCATCAGGAAGAGCTGAAATATGCAAAGACCCTGCAGAATGAAACGCACTGAAGAGCAAACAGGTTGGTGTTTATTTCTGATTTATCATTCATTCATGATGCTGAAGAGCATTCAGGTTATAAAGATTCAAGCACTTCATCAGGTTTAGATAACACAACACTTAGGTGACACATCAGTCAGTGCTTAGGAATCAGTCTTAGACATTAATGAAAGTTGCTTTTAGCTTCTTTATTAAAGTCTTTGTAAGTCTTAGAAGTTCTTACAAAAACTTTGGTAACAGGGTTGATGAATGAGATCAAAACTGTACAGTTTGCATAAAAACTGAGACAACAGATGGAGATTATTTACTTTTCGTCCCGCCATGCTGCAGAAAGACCCAGTTTATGTCACTTCTGGGGTGTCAGAGTTTTAAAAAATATTTTGTTTATTTATTTTTTAGATTTTATATGTAACTATCACGTTAGATAACTGAATCGTTGATCAAATTCATTTAACATTTCTTACTACAGAAACATAACAGAAACATGTGTCTATAATATTAAAAAAAAAATAATCTGAAGATTGTGGTAGAAATTGTTGAAAACTTAGAATAGGAGATTCTTGGGTATCTTCAACAGGATTCTTCATTGAGAATGTGCTGTGTGGGACTGCAGTCATCAAAAGTCTGACTAAGGCAGTGATGCATTGTATTTTATAAGTATTTGGTGAGCAGTCCTTAAAGGTGTTTACCACTTAACCAAAACATCAAAAGACAACACAGGAAATCAACCCCCGACTGTAAGCTTCAGCAAACCTACTCCCCAAAGATAACATGCTGTTCCTGGCCGCGATAGCTAAAGATTAGAAAAATTCCCATGTCATTAACTCTCAGTAGGTAAACCAGAGACCAGAACGCCCTCGCTAGAAACTATGCAGAATGTAATAATTAAACAGATGGCTCACATGAGGTGTTTTTTTTTTTTTTTTTTTCAGCCAATTTGATAAAGGAATAGTTTGCAAAACTGCAATGGAAACAGTTTGTCGTATTTACACAGGGTTCCTACAGGGTTTGGAAAAGTATGGCTTTTGTACAAGAGGTGAGGTTTCATGGCAGCTCTTTAGTGATTATTTAGTGATTGTCATAATATGACTGAATTAATTCAAGGTGTGTTGTGGAATTTTCCTTGCTCAAAATAAACTGCTCTGAAGAGGTTTTGAAGCCAGTAAGACTTTATTGAACCAGCAACAAAGTCGAGTTACGTTTGCAAAGGTAACTCATGAACGTGTTTTGCACTCATATATACACTATATATAGTAATATATATATATATATATATATATATACATACTGTGCTGTGCACAGTATACCATATATGCATCATTGTATTTTAGGACCAGGCATTTTTTACCATCTATGGGTTCCAGGACAAATCAGTTGCTGAAAGTTGATAAATAGCTATCATGTGTTTCCAGCTCTTGAACAGGTTCTTTCCATGTCTATGTGTTTTTCAAGCTTTAAATAGTTTACTTGCTGCAATCCTTGCTTAGCAGAAAGCAGGTTATAAGCATTTTGGGTTTCTTCTCACTATATTCTTAGCACCGTATTACATAGCTTTAACCCTTGAATGCAGGAATGTTTTGTCAATCATTATAACATATTTGGGTCTTTGGCGAACCGGACCGATATATCCAGCACGGATGGATCTCTAAATTTTGCAATAGCAAAAAAAAAAACTCTTGATATTTTAAGAACAATTGCAGAAGAATAAATGAAAGCAAATTCGTTACCTTTTGAAACTTAGAAGGGTTCAATTTGAGCAGATAGGCTTTAAAATATGGCATACATTAAATTTTATTAATATTAATTATTAATATTACACCTAAAAAAAAACTCATATGTGGCCACTTATGACTACACCTTGCTTAAATAATGCCATTAAAGCTTGGAAAACCCTTCATTTACACTGGACAAGTCTAAGACATGATTCATTACATCATTTTTATCCAATATACAGTAATTGGTTCTTCATATGTCTAATTCATCCGAACCTTCTGTTACTAGGTAAAAGCAAATCTGGATTTCTTAATTACTTCAGCTACTGAAGGCCATGAGATTATATATTTAGACAGCTGCCTAGTTAAACTTTTCTTTTTGTCTTACTCAGATATGATTTAGAAACACTTTGGCATCCTGTAAGAAAAATAAATCTTAGAAGTGATCGTTGTATATATTGCATATAACAGTTGTCTATGATATCAGAGCTTACTTTAATGTCTTTTCACTTCATATTTCTACCTGACCAGTCCTGAAAATTAAATTGTTTTTTCTTTCGTTTCAGAGCTGATGGAAGAGAACGAGGAGAGTGAAGATCTGAGTGAAGTGGAGGAAGAGCATCATGACAAACCTGGAAAAAAAAACCTGAGTAAAGGAAGAGCCAAGAAATCTCTTACCTGCACTCAGTGTGGAAAGAGTTTCTCAAGAAAATATAATTTCGATCTTCACATGAGAGTTCACAATGGAGAGAAGCCGTTCACGTGTGATCAGTGCGGGAAGAGCTTCACACAATCAGCTAACCTTAAACAACACATGAGAATTCACACCGGAGAGAAGTCGCACACATGTGTTCAATGTGGGAAGAGCTTCTCAGTAAAATTACACCTTAAAGTACACATGAGAATCCACACTGGAGAGAAGCCTTATGCATGCGATCAATGTGGAAAGAGTTTCTCAGCCAAAGCAAGTCTTGATATGCACATGAAAGTCCACACTGGAGAAAAGCCATTTACCTGTGAAAAGTGCGGGAAGAGTTTCACACAGAAAGTACATCTTAAGCAGCACATGAGGATCCACACCGGAGAGAAACCATACCCCTGCGATAAATGTGAGAAGAGTTTCAAAACTTCATCACACCTTAAGAATCACATGATGATCCACACCGGAGAGAAGCCGTTCATGTGTGATCAGTGTGAAAAGAGATACTCAAACAAACACAGTCTTGAGCTTCACATGAGTGTTCATACAGGAGTGAAGCCGTTCGTATGTGATCAGTGTGGAATGAGTTTTGCGGTCTCTTCAAAACATAAAAGACACATGAAAGTCCACACTGGAGAGAAGCCGTTCACATGCGATCAGTGCGGAAATAGCTTTAAAGAAAAAATAGACCTTGATAAACACATGAGGATCCACACTGGAGAGAGGCCTTTCGCGTGTGAGCAATGTGGGAAGAGTTTCGCAGATTCAGCGTACCTTAAGATTCACATGAGGATCCACACCGGAGAGAAGCCGTTCGAGTGTGATCAGTGTGAAAAGAGATTCTCAGTTAAAGACAGACTTAGGATTCACATGAGAATCCACACCGGAGAGAAGCCATATGCATGTGATCAGTGTGGAAGGAGATTCACAAACAAATCATGTCTTGGGCTTCACATGAGGATTCACACCGGAGAGAAGCCGTTCATGTGTGAACAGTGTGAAAAGAGATTCTCAATTAAAAAAAATCTTAAATATCACATGAGAATCCACACCGGAGAGAAGCCGTTCACATGTGATCACTGCGGAAAAACATTTTGCTATGCATCAAACCTGAAGAAACACCTGACAGTTCACACGAAGGAGAAGCCGCATTCCTGTTCTGAATGTGGAAAGAGTTTTTCTCTGCCGCAAAGTTTAAAAATACATCAGAAAATTCACACTGGTGTGAAAGATTATATGTGTTTTGACTGTGACAAGACTTTTATTTCAGCCAGTCATTTAAAACTGCACCAGAGGATTCACACTGGAGAGAAACCGTACAAGTGTTCACACTGCGACGAGAGATTCATTCGGTCAAAAGGTCTGAGAAAACATGAGAGGATCCACAGCAGTGAAAACCAGCACAAGTGATCACTGCTGAAACCAATTAGTTTCCTAACAGCCATGATGAGCGACAGGGTGTTGGTTGATTGATATCTGTTAACTCCTTCTCACCGGACTTAAATGCAGGAAGTCCTTTACTGCAGATGATTAAAAGAAAGAGCACCATAAAATTCACGCTGACAATTTTTTAATAACACTTTTTTTAAGAGAGGCATGAATCTTTTAGTTTTTCATTAGAACAACTACTTACTTTTCCATTTCTACTTCGCTATGCATATGTGAAATATACTCTAATGTAGTTTTGGTTACTTTGCTTCTCTTTTTCTCTTGTAAGTCATCAAAGGTAGAGATCGATCTCATTCGTTTCCATGTTTACTTTTTGTATTTGCTTTAAGCTATGATTGATTAAACGTATTACTAATTTGATTAACAGCGTATTGTTATTTTCATAGTTTAATAATTATTTATAATAATGTTAGTTCTGAAAAAGCTAAAACATTGCCTACACTGTAAAAAGTTTTCACCAGTTTCAACATAAAAATTTAAGTTCATCGGCTGCCTTAAAATTTTAAGTCCTTTTAACTCATTTTATTGTCGTGAGTTGAAATGACTTGTAGTTTTAAGTTGATTTAACTTAAAATTTTAAGTTAGCTGCTAAACTTAAGTTTTTAATTTAAAACTGGTGAAAACTTTTTACAGTGTATATGCTTGCTTTTTGAGCTTTGCTTTTCATTGTAATTTTCTCAGTAGAGCTTTTACAAGCCTAATCAATAATATTTCACCACTCGATTGACATTAAGTGAGATATCTATCTGTCTGCATTATTAATCGAATACATTTTAAAGAGTTTGTTAGTCATAGTAGATAGTGATTTGTCATAGCAGTGGCACAAGCCAAGTATTTGTTGGATACAAATCTGTTCGTTTATTTCATTTATATTTTGAAGCATGCACCCTTTAGGTACAAAGTTGTCCCTTTGATATAGTCCCAGTGACAAGCTCCTAAATGTACAATTTTCCCTTTTTTTCCCCCAAAGAGCATATAAGAACAAACTCAGTAACTGATGTATGGTTTATTTCGGCAGATACACTCCTCCTCCCACTGTTGTTCACCAATAAATGCTGAAATATTCCCATCGGTTTACAAGTGAAGACAAAAAAATCATCAGGGTGAGCTGAAATCTGCAAATACTTTTATTAAAGTTTATTATTATGACAAGTTTATTCTCTATTTCTCATTCATTTATAATGCTGAGGATAATATGTTGAGTCTGTGTCTGCACATATTTTTTTTCCTTAGGGCATGTTCAACACTTTTCAAACACAGTGCTTCTACCCCGTTACAATGTAAACATTTTACTCTCTTGCAGTCCTCTATACAGACAGGAAATATATGGTCATAATAGTAGAATAACTTGATTACTATGCAGGCCTCCTTGCATACAGGAAACACATGATCATTATAGTAGATTGCAAACATGGCTATATTTACATTGATTATACTTGGTTAATACATATTTGATTAATTTAAAAAAATCTTTAAAATGTTCAAAAAAGGAAGGTTTGGGGAACTTGGGAAGACTCAAATTGATTGTCAGGTCAGACAAAATATTACTTTAACTGTTTTACGTTACATGTATTTTATATCTGGTTCACAAATGTTTTTACCAAAAATGTTGGACATTGCTTATAGTTTAATAATTAATTAATGTATTCATTTGCAATAAAAAAAAAACACCAAACCGTATCAAGTACATTAACTCCCCCCCCCCCCTTTTTTTTTTTTTTTTTTTTTTTTTTGTGGGATTTGGGCTATGTTTAATCGAATGTGATCTGTAAATGCGCGAAAAAAAAAAAAAAAAAAAAAACGTTTCCATTGCTGTTTCGCGAAATAAATTGAAATTGCGAATTGCCTGAAAAACCATGCCAGTGTCAAAACTTTTTTGCGATATGTGACCCTGGACCACAAAACCAGTAAGTGTACATTTGTCGAAATTGAGATTCTTGCGTCATCTGAAAGCTGAGTAAATAAGCTTTCCATTGATATATTGTTTGTTAAAATATGACAATGTTTGTCTGAGATACAACTATTTGAAATCCAGGAATCTGAGGGTGAATTTGGCATAAAATCGGCAATAGCCAATTTTGGATAGTTTGGGATTTGGTCTTAGTGACTTAGGAGTCCTCTTCATTACTCCTAACATTTCACAAGTTTAGGAGCTGGTTTTAGTGCTAAAATGCTTTGTGAAGTACTCTTAGAGCAAAATGACCGACGCCCATTATTTTTAAGATTTTCTCCTAAATCAGCAAGTTAGGAGCTACTTTTAGCCTTAAGATGTTTTGTGAATATGGTCCCTGAAATGCAAAGCATCCTTCCGAGTCATTACTTCCGCGTTCAGGAAAAACGTATATACAAGTGCATTTACTACGGGTTTGTGGCAGATCGCGCCGGCGCGCCTAAGAAAAGCATACAATAGATTTATTTTGAAACATCAAGACACATAAAGTTATGAGTTGAATCACAATGCTTCCTTTACTGAGCTGAATATCCCTCTTCTGAGACAGTACTATCCTAGAATGTGCACAAAGCGCGTTCCTCTACATAATCACTAAAAGCTGTCACTTACTTTCACTTTCGATCTCACGATGTTCCGTTAATAAGCTCTCTACACTGTACAATGAAACTCTTATTTGCATGATATCTATGCTTTTTTATAATGAGAGGATTCCCGAGCTTGCAGAACTCCGCAAACTCAGCATTTTGAGCGGTAAGTGGATTTTAACTAACAGTTCTAGTCATTGCATAAGAAATTAACAGATTTGTCTGATTGGCTGCATGGTTCAACGCTGCAGATATGTTCCGGCAATAATAGATGTGATATTCCACAGCCGCTTACATCGCTTATTGGTTAAATCCGCCCCTAAATATAAGCTAAATAAAGAGGAAAATGTGGAGGAACAAAACATTTATTTGTTTAGAAATTCGTTACATGCAAAAAGAAAATTCACATTTGCATATCAACTTGTACACATTTGTTTCATGTAAAGTCACATATAGCGATGCAGTTTTCTCAAACTACTAAGAAATTCAAATTTGGTGTGAACAACAAAACTGTTTGGAGAGCTGAATTGTAAAAATTCGAATTCTAGATTCGAGCCAAAGTGACTGAGAAAATGGAAATGATTTTTAAAGTGCATAAAACATTTTTAATGAAAATGGTATCATGTAAAAGCCGCCAAATCAAATGAATGCCTTAAACACCTAAAAGTGGACCACATTTTGTGAAAAACACAATTACGAAAGGAAGAAATGGCATCAACTCAATGTCAAGACTCTGAGAGAAATTGTACTTTTAAATATGGATCTAAACATTACTCCACTGTATTGCAGTCACAGTTGCTGCTATATTTTCTGTATTGAGGACTTTTCTGGTGCCTTTTTAAGGGTCCACCCTTGGAAATCTCCGCCCAGATCAGTTCAGTTTTCTTACGAATCGCTTTCCAACTCTTCTCACACAGATAACCTTGCGTCAGTGTGAATTCTCAACCGACTTCAACTGAAATCCTTGATTACAGGTGAAACACTTTTCATACAGAGCAAGTAAAAGCCTTTTTCCCAGTGTGAATTAACATGTGACTCTTGAGGCATTCTTTGCGTTTGAAAGTGTTTCCACACTGAGAGCAAGTGAAAGGCTTTTCCGTAGAGTGAGTTATCAAATGAACCGTAAGGTGTCCTTTCTGTGTAAAACTCTTTCCGCACTGAGAGCAGCTGAAAGACTTTATCCCATTGTGAATCAGCATGTGATTCTTAAGGCATCCTTTACGTTTGAAAGTGCTTCCACATTGAGAGCAGCTGAAAGGCTTTTTCCCACTATGAATTATCATGTGATTGTTAAGACTTGCTTTACGCGTGAAAGTGCTTCCACACTGGGAACAGGTGAAAGGCTTTTCCGAGGAGTGGATACGCACATGCTCATCAAGTTTCTTTTTCTGCGTAAAACCCTTTCCACACTCAGAGCAGCTGAAAGGCTTCTCTAAAGAGTGATTGCGCAAATGCTCCTCGAATTGTTTTTTCAGCGAAAAACTCCTTTCGCACTGAGAGCAGCTGAAAGGCTTTTCCGAAGAGTGAGTTACCAAATGAATCTTAAGGTGTCCTTTTTGTGTAAAACTTTTTCCACACTGAGAGCAGACAAAAGGCTTTATTCCAGCATGAATTAACATGTGATTCTTCAGGCTTCCTTTACATGTGAAAGTGTTTCCACACTCAGAGCAGCTGAAAGGCTTTCCCCCACTATGAATTGTCATGTGGTTTTTAAGGTTTGCTTTACGCGTAAAAGCGCTTCCACACACAGGGCAGCCGAAAGGCTTTTCTGAAGAGTGAACGAGCATGTGATCATTGAGTTGTTTTTGCTGTGTGAAACTCTTTCCACACTCAGAGCAGCTGAAAGGCTTTGTTCCAGCATGAACTAACATGTGGTAAAGAAGACTTCTTTTATGTTTGAAAGTGTTTCCACATTCAGAGCAGCTGAAAGGCTTTTCTCCACTATGAATTATCATGTGATTTTTAAGGTTCGCTTTACGTGTGAAAGTGCTTCCACACTGAGAGCAGCTGAAAGGCTTTACTGAGGAGTGAACAAGCGTATGATTATTGAGTTGTTTCTCCTGCGTAAAACTCTTTCCACACTCAGAGCAGATGAAAGGTTTTATTCCAGCATGAACTAATGTGTGGTACATGAGGCTTCTTTTATGCTTGAAATTGTTTCCACACTGAGAGCAGGTGTAAGGCCATTCGACTTCGGATATTTCAATGTTGCTTTGTAAGCAACTGTTTTCAGTTTTGGTGCAACTCATTAATTGTTCTCCAGCATCATTCTGATCCTGATGAGTCTCCTCCACTTCATTCAGATCTTGACTTTCATCTTTCACTTTCATCAGGCCTGAAACGAAAACATTAAAATGAGAAAAATATGAAATTAGCATGTGTTTACATGTAAATATTAACATCAATTGTTCTGTTTAATATTTTAGTTTTACATTTAAGCGTTTTTTTTTTTAAAGAAAAGGAACTGAGATGGCAGAAAGCGGCATCATGTCATTTTCTTTATTTTTTTAAAAGCTTAATGTTTTGTTTTTATTTCAAGGGTATGCTTATGCAAGCATTTACAGTTCTGAATGATTAAGTATTTGCTTAAAAAACAGACTAACATATATGTACACTGCATCATGCATTATATTGTCTATTTTACATCCTAGTTTGTAACTTAATATTAGAAACAATACTATTAGTAGTATTAGGTAGATGCCAGATATAGTATGTATTTTTTTTAAGCTATGACTCTGGATAACTGATTTTAAAATAGATATCACGGTTCTCCCATGATTCTGAAAACAAAACATTAGAGAACCAAACAAAATAATATGTAACCTAATTTACTTGAGTTTATGACTAAATGTTTTAATGAGACTTTTATAAATGTCTAAAATGTTACAAATAAGTCTATTTAAAAAATAAATAAATTCATTATGTGATATGAAAGAAAACCAATATCTTGAGTTAATGATTTATTCATCAAATACATTTTAACCGTCAGTGATTGCCACTGGCACAATATATCATAAACAATCTTTATTTTAAGCGTAACATTAGTTCAATTAATAATTTTGATCGCGGCTAAATCCGGACTATAAACTTTCGTTATTTAATGCATTTAAACATAAATGTAGACTGTTTGTGAAGCTGTTTCGAATAAAGCTCACATGATGTGCTGCTTTCTGGATCCGCGGCTGGTTTAAATATTCCGGTGTGATTGTGATTATAAAAGTATCCTTGGCCCAAGCCCAACAATTGAACTCAAGAATTAACACCAACCTTCTTGTTCCTCCTGTTTTATTCTCCAGCGTTCTGGATCAATCGTCTCCTCTACACTCTCCTCCTTAATCAACACCATCTTCACAGCAGCAGATCTCAGTTCAGATGATAGCTCTCCAGATATTCCTACTTGCTTGAAAAGTCACGACTGGGAGGATGAGGATATTACATAGATTCATTGACCTGATTCAAAAACTGTATTTTACTATTTGCAGAAAAGGCATTTCTTAACCATTTGTAATAAAATAGCATCACGACAAAACAACAGAACAGAGGGCACGGTGAAACTAATCTTCTTCCTCTGAGGTTTAATGGTGTTTGGCAAACAAACGTATGTGTTTTAGCGCCATCCGCTGAACTGGAGTGTGAAGGGTTGAGAGGAAGGAAAATAATACGGGGAAAAATACGTAAACACTGGGTCGGGTTCTTCTGCAGCGATGTAGATAGAGAAAATTAGCTGTTCACACAAAGTTCACGCAGAGCTAGACAAGACAAGACAAATTGGAGGTTAAAAGTATATAAATTGTCCATTTATTTGAGAAAATCACCAATTGTTTCACTAATAAGACCCTTCTTCGTCAGATTGGATCGTTTTTGAACCTGCATTTTAGAGGTCCAAACACTATATGGAGATCTGAAATCGTGAAATGTTTTCCTTAAAAAACAACAACATTTCTTTACGTCAAAAACAAACAGTTATTTGAAAATGTCACTTTTGCTGAGTTTTCTGTTTTTGTTGCTTATGTCTTATTTGAATGTAAATAGTTGGGAGAATATCAGATGTGTATCAGTGTGGATGGGTGCATTAATCCTAAAATCACAAGGGCTGTCAAAAGTACCGACTTCGGTACTGAAATTTTAAAAATATTAATTTCCCATTAATATTTGACCACTGTTATGTAAACTCTTAAACACTGCTGATTGTGATTGGCTACAATTATTATCACTTCAGGCTCTTTACCAAAACAGTACACAGCGGCAAACAGGATCAATTAAAAGCCGTGTCTTTCAGCGAAATGCCTAATATATTTGCACAGACGGATCAGACGCAGCTTTCAAATTCTGTGTACCTTCGTACTAGATCTGATGGAAAGCTTTTCAACTTTCAAAGCTTCATCAGCGCTCAAGTGCTAGCAAGAAATGGAGATTTTCAAAATTTCAGTGCACAATTAACCAGCTAACAATTTTTGGTTCCCAGAACGTTCCTGGAACGTTCCCAAGAACGTTCCCTATTGGTTAGCCAGGAAAGTTTTCTTTATGAATGTTCGCATTAGGTTAGGGGAACGTTCTGGGAACTTACTGGGAATGTTCCGGGAACGTTCTTAGAACGTTGTTTTTAGGTTAGGGGAACGTTCCGGGAACTTTCCCGCAACATTCTTTTTAGGTTAGGGGAACATTCTAGGAACCTACTGGGAACATTCCGGGAACGTTCCGGCAATGTTCTAAGAACATTCCCGGAACGTTCCCCTAACGTAATAGAACCTAAGGAACGTTCTATTTAAGTAAAGAAAAATTTCCTGGCTAACCAATAGGGAAAGTTCTATTTATGTTCCTAGAAGGTTCCCTGAAAGTTCTCTGATGGTTCCCAGAACCTCTTCACTTCTGTTCGTCTGCACTCCCGTTTCCCGAAGTAAGTGGCATTAAAGGCGGACGGATGTGAATCTCAATAATCACTACTACACAGCATGTCTTAACAATTGTTTAATCATTACAGATAATCAGTTTGTTTTCATTTAACCATCACAAGAAACATTAAATGAGACTGAATTATGCTATTATGTTAGATTTCGTTAATGTAAAATGTAGAAGTAGCTACCATACCATAAAAGAACCCTGATTTTATGTTTATTATAGCACCAAATAACATGACTTCAACAAAATATTCGATTTTAAAAATTTGTATTTTATTTTTTACAAACAATATTAAAAACGAATTACATTTGTTTGACTTGAACTAGGATAACATTACATTCGTTTCTTACCGATGAATTAACGATGATGTGCTTCCCTCTTTTGGTCACTTAACGAAAATGTCTCGGTTAACATTATGTTTTCTACAATAAGATGTGTCAAATATATATATATATTTGAAAATCTGGAATCTGCGGGTGCAAAAAAAAATCAAAATCCTGAGAAAATCACCTTTAAAGTTGTTCAAATTAGGTTCTTAACAATGCATATTACTAATCAAAAATTACATTTTGATACCTTTACAGTAGGAATTTTACAAAAAATCTTCATGGAACATGATCTTTACTTAATTTCCTAATGATTTTTGGCATAAAAGAAAAATCAATAATTTTGACCCATGCCATGTATTTTTGGCTATTGCTACAAACATACCCCAGCGACTTAAGACTGGTTTTGTGGTCCAGGGTCACATATGTTATAAGTAACTATCCATTAAAGAGATCAATAAACGAACTTTAGTCAGTCAGTAAAATGAAATAACCGTTATTTTTAAAATTACGCGAGCGCGCCGCTTTATGTTGAGGACAGGAGAAAGCCGTGATGGAGAAAAGAAATAAACAGTGTTTATAATATGATTTTCAGACACTTAACCTTGGCTTATTTTAGTTATAAAATTAAAATTATATTATCATTATAATGCGGTTTGACCACTTTGTCATTTATTAAAAGCTTATTTCGGACATGAGATTCTGGTTGTTTATGATGAAAAAAAAAATCATTTCAGCATTAGAAAAATCAGTCATCTGCAAAGTTTTAATTCGTTTAATGACTACTAAAAATAACCTGCAGGGAACGTTCTGGGTAGTTTCTTTTTAGGTTAAAAAATAAAAATTCAAAATAACCCGCAGGGAACGTTCTCTGTAGGTTATAAAATTAAAACCTAAAAATAACCTACAGGGAACGTTCTGGGAAGGTTTTTTTATAGGTTATAAAATAAAAAATAAAAATAAACCTGCAGGGAACGTTCTGGGAACGTTCTCTGTAGGTTAAACAAATAAATATAAAAATAACCTACAGGGAAAGTTCTGGGAAGGTTCTTTTTAGGTTATAAAAAAAATACTAACATGCAGGGAACGTTCTCATTTGGTTCCCGAAAAAAATAACCAGTTGGGAACCATATGGGATCATTTCAGCATTAGAAAAATCAGTCATCTGCAAAGTTTTAATTCGTTTAATGACTACTAAAAATAACCTGCAGGGAACGTTCTGGGAAGGTTCTTTTGAGGTTAAAAAATAAAACTCAAAATAACCCGCAGGGAACGTTCTCTGTAGGTTATAAAATTAAAACCTAAAAATGACATGCAGGGAAACGTTCTGGAAAGGTTTTTTTATAGGTTATAAAATAAAAACTAAAAATAAACCTGCAGGGAACATTCTAGGAACGTTCTCTGTAGGTTAAAAAAAATAAATATAAAAATAACCTACAGGGAAAGTTCTGGGAAGGTTCTTTGTAGGTTATATAAAAAAAAATACTAACCTGCAGGGAACGTTCTCATTTGGTTCCCGAAAAAAATAACCAGTTGGGTTGTCCGTTTCTATTTTCAGAAGTTGTGAATGGTACCAAAATAGCGAACCGTACCATACCACTTTTTTGGTATCCTTCCATTAGGGTACCTAGCACATCAAAGAATACCAAAAGGGTGGAGCTAAACTCACTTCAGAACGTTGATTGGTTGACTAAAATTGTCACTTGTGCGTGCTACAAGGGGATAAGCTTTTTTTCAATCGTTCTGCTATGCGCGTTGTTGGGCTAGCCTACATCATAGTGCGCAAACACAAACAAATATAAAAGTGTATTTTATCATTTTACATTTTCACACAGACAATAGCCGTTTCTCAATGTGCGTTCTTGTCTATTCTTGGGGACTTGTGAAACGTCATTGCCCAAAAACCTGCATAATTTTCAAAATAATACCTTTATTGCGTCATTAAGAGTATTTCACGTGACAATGTAGTTGTTTAAAACTCAAATCTGTGTTTTATTTATAAAGATAGCGTCTATTATAAAATTTGCTATGCTGATTTTTGTGTGGAAACGCACGCTGGATCAGGATATTTAGTCGAGTGGAAACGATCCATAAGTCACAGCAGTCTAATATACCTCCTGCTGTCCGTCATCAATCATGTAACAAATGCAAGAGAGAAAATCATTTACTGTCACTTCCTAAAATCACTTATTCATGACGGAATAACTTCAGTAGCTTTTTAAATAATTAATCTGCATTTAATTCATACAATTTCTCTTTGAAAGCATGAAGAATATTGTGTGCATGTTGTTATAAAGAATGCATATATCATTGATTGAAAAGAGGTCATGTTCTTGTTTCTTTGAGAAGTGTTTTTATTTGATTTCAAGGTAAAGACGTTACATGCCACATCATTTAAATCTGTCTCGAACCTTAATATCATTCCTACTAACATATTTATAGATGTTTTCTCCAGAAGTGAATAAGTTTGGGCATTTTTGAGGTATGCTTAATAAATACTAAACCCATTAGACTTTAGTACACTAAATTTACTGTAGAATTAGTAAACTGAAATATGTAGTCAACTATAAGTAGACCAAATCTAATGCTGATTGATTGAAAGTATGTTGTGGGGCTCAGTCTGATTCACATTTAACAGCTTTCAAAGTGCAGATAAGCTTTGAGCTTTTTTTTTTTTTTTTCGAAGCTCTTTTCGCAAAGTTGACATGCATAAGGAATCGCTTTAATGTCAATTCTCAGTCTTTCAAGGTTTCCTTTACATGTGACAGCACTCCCACACTAAGAACCAGTGAAATCCTGTTTTGAAGTGTGAACACGCACATGCAAATTAAGTAGTTTTTTCTGTGTGAAACTCTTTCCACACTCAGAGCAGCTGAAAGGCTTTATTCCAGCATGAATTAACATGTGATTCTTCAGGCTTCCTTTACGTGAGAAAATCTTTGCACACACAGAGCAGGTTAAAGACTTTTCAGAGGTGTGATAAAACATATGCTCATTAAGTTGTTTTTTCTGCGTGAATCTCCTTCCACACTGACAGCAGACGAAAGGCTTTATTCCAGCATGAATTAACATGTGATTCTTCAGGCTTGCTCTACGTGACAAAGTCTTTCCACACTCAGAGCAGGTGAAATTCTTACCTGGGGTGTGAATAAGCACATGCTCATTGAGTTGTTTTTTCTGTGTGAAACTCTTTCCACACTGAGAGCAGGCAAAAGGCTTTATTCCAGCATGAGTTAACATGTGATTTTTCAAGCTTTCCTTACGTGACAAAGACTTGCCACACTCAGAGCAGGGGAAAGGCTTTTCTGAAGTGTGAGTTACCAAATGACTCCTAAGGCATCCTTTATATCTAAAACTCCTCCCGCATTGGGGGCAGACGAAAGGCTTTATATCAGCATGAATTAACATGTGATTCTTCAGGGTTCCTTTACACGTAAACGTCTTTCCACACTGAGGACAAGTTAACTGCTTTTGTGAAGTGTGAATTAGCATATGCACATTAAGCTTTTTTTTCTGCGTGAAACTCTGTCCACACTCAGAGCAGCTGAAAGAGTTTATTTCGGTATGAAGTTTCATGTGATACCAAAGGCTTCCTTCGTGACTGAACGAGTTTCCACACTGAGAGCAGCTGAAAGACTTCTTTCCCGTATGAATTGACATGTGATTGTTAAGGCTTACTTTGCGTGTGAACGTATTTCCACACTCAGAGCAGGTGAAAGGCCTTTTGGCTTCTTTTTTGTGAATGTTGCGTTGCAAGCTACTGTTTTCAGTTTTGAAGCAACTCACTATTGTTTCTCCAGTGGCATCGTCAGCTTCCTGATGCTGATGCTTCTCCTCCGCTTCATTCAGGTCTTGTCTTTCCTCTTTCACTTTCACCAGGCCTAAAATGTAAACATTCATTTGATGAAAATAAATCAGGACGTTAGAACAAAGCGGAACACTTTTCTTAGCATTTTTTGTTTTAAGTTTTACATTCAGATGACAACATTGCCAAAACAATCCCTGTTCACAAGGATCCATGAAATTCAAAATGCTGTATTATGCGGACATGCCAGTAGACGGCAATGTCACTGTAAAGAAACACTATGCTCCTATAGACTGAATGCATAATACAGATGCACATGACGTCACTGTTTGTACAAATTTGTGTTTGTAGCGTGTAAACTTTCAAAGTTTTTAGTGTAAATGAACGGCCAAAATGCATACAAGTTTTTATTTGGAAATTGTGTATTGTAAACACCTCCTTAAACTAAACCCTAGTAGAACCTCTGACCATTGATAAGGCATTTACACAACACCATTTTCAACAAAAACAGAAAATGCATGCATTTTGGCCATGCATTTAGACAACATCAGCATTTTTTGATGAATCTTAAATGAATAGTTCATCCAACAATAGAAAATCTGTCATTATTTACTCACCCTCAAATTGTTCCAAACCTGTATGCATTTATTTATTCTGTTTAACAAAAGAGGAGATATTTGAATTTTTAAACAATGTTTTTACTTACTTACTAATTTCCATAATATCCAAGTGGTTTCTGGGAGCCAGTTACTACCATATTAGTTTTTTCCTACTTTTGGAAGTCAGTGGTGCAAGAAAACTTGGGTTACAAACATTCTTGGAAATATCTTCCGTCAAGTTCAGCAGAACAAAGAAATGTATTCATGTTTGGAAAAACTCGAGGGTGAGTAAATGATGACATATTTTTCATTTTTAAGTGAATTATCTCTTTAAAGTTCTGAAAAACTGGGTTCGAAGTGCATGTGTATTACTTGTTCAGTCTATCTGTGAACGGGATCGTTTAGACAATGTTGTCTTCTGTATGTGTATAACTTTAAAACAATTAGCAACTTTCAAACTCAGATGCATTTAAGTCATTTACTTTCTTCAACTGTTTATTTATTCATGTAAATGACATTGTTTTACAGGTTTTGTAACTACAGCCACTGAATCTGACTTTCTCTGAACTTTAATATCCTTTTCAAAAACTTTTCCCCCAAAACTTTTTTTAGAATAATATAATAATAGTAATATTAGGAATAATAATAATAGCTTAAAATCTGCACGATACATGAGCTATAATGGATTAGGTTCAAATTTAAGCAAGACTCCATCGACTTCTACAATACACTAAATCACTTGCTCATGTAGATATATACAAAGGAACTTTTCACATATCTTAGCTGAAAAAAAGCTATAGCAGGGTATATGTATAGATGTATTTGGGAGACTTGAGCAACTATAATTTTGTATTACTATTAGACATCTGAGTTAAACAGTTTTACGATTCCAAAAAAGCAATGAGCGAAAATATAAATCATGACAACAGGACGTTTTATTTTTCTTTTTTACATTAAGTAGGCTAATGTAAAGCGTTTTTAGGGCACTCTGGTAAATCTTTGTAAGTTTAATGTACCACAAACTCATAAAAGATGAATAAAGAGTAAACACCAACCTCCGTGTTCCTCATGTTTTATTCTCCAGGGTTCTTGTTCCTCTTGTTTTATTCTCCATGGTTCTGGTTCCTCTTGTTTTATTCTCCTGGTTCCTGGTTCACTTATGTTCTCCTCAATCTCCTCTTTAACAAACACCATCTTCACAGCAGCAGATCTCAGTTCAGCTGATACTCCTCCAGATATACCAGCTTACTTGAAAACTTATTCACGATTGGGAAGATGAGATATTACAGGTGTTCACTGACCCGATTCAAAATCCGTATTTTTCTACTTAGGTGAACAAAATTACTAACAGTTTGTATTAAAACAGCATCACGACAGAACAACTGAGAGCACTAATCTTCTTCCTCTGAGGTTTAATGGTGTTTGGCAAACAAACCTATGTGTTTTAGCGCCAGCCGCTGGACTGGAGTGTGAAGCGTCGAGAGGATGGAGAATTACTTGTGTCTTCGTGTACAACATGCACTGGTTGTCTTCTCTAAAAAAAAAAAAAAAAACGCAGTCTTTGTCTATTAAAAAAGTATGTTTCAAAATATGTCAACAAATTCCTTCATTTTCCCCTCAGGTTGGTGCTTATCTTGCTTCTGGATCGCAAAATAACAAGAATGCGTCAGTGACTAATATCTTGATATTATCGCATGTAGAAACAGTTTGCAATATACAGTTGGCTTGATCATATTTATATAGCAATAATAAATTGTAAGTGTGTTTCCTTCATTCCCCCAGCCCCAAAAGCAAACTGTAAACATTAGAGCTTATGGATACTACAGACTTTCGTAATTTAGCCTCAGGGCTCTTTTAATACCAGGTTCAGGTACCCATCCATGCTTACAAGAGAAGCAAAGAAGAATCCGTTACAAAGCTACATGATGGTAAATCTTGCATCTGTGTTTCCTATATACATCTTAAGTGGAAGAATAACTGTAATTTAAAAATCAAGAGTGAAGAATCATAAAAAAATGTTCAGTCTCTCTCAGAAGATCAACAGCCTCTTCATTTTCCTCAACAAGAATGGTTTGTAAAAAGCTTCTACTTTTCCTAAAGAAAGATTAAACAAACCATAAGTGACACATATGCATTATACCAGTGGTGTAGTCTAGTTTTTTGTAGTGAGTATACTGTGATTTTTCCCTCCCAGCCCCATATTCACCCATCCCAGAGCAACACCCCAAACACCACCACACTCATTAATGCATACAGCATGCATCTATATGTAATTGAGAGCATTCTGAAACACTGTTTATGTGTTACCAACATTTTGATTTATTTTTAGCAAGTTTTATGAGCTGTCAATTTCCAAAGCACATTTAGGGGTGCAAGTTGGAACTATTATTAACAATAAAAGAAGGGCTCAAAAAATAACTTTTTTACTTGGTAGCACTGGTGTGCTCCTAACTTCAAAATGTTAGGAGCACAAAAAAAAAAAAAAAAAATAGGTGCACCCAATTTCTTTTTAATATTGGGCAAATCTTCATTCTTCATGGATGATTCTTATTACTGGTGCTATACAAGCAAATTGGCTGATTTTGAAATTGACTGATTCTGAAATTGACCACTGCATTTTTGACCACAGGAGATATAACAAAAATAAATAAATAAATGACACAGCTCTTTCTTAGTCGTGTAAACAATAAATGTAGCCATTATCAAAGTAGGCTACTATTTCAATATTCAAAGTGCAAATAGAGACCGAAGTTTTCAAGCATGATCTAGAGCTTTAGACAATTACACAACCTATAATAACCCACATACCAGGGTTGGGGTCAATTCAGGATTGAACTTAACAATTCCAATTCAAAGAAGAAAATAGAATTGGAATTCCATTTCAGGAAGTGAATTGGAATTTACCATTCGTCCTCAATTCAATTCATGAATGGCCCCAACCCTGCCACATACTAATAACAGCCTAGATATTTTATGTAGCGTAATATGTGCACATTGGGGAGTCTCTATCTAAGCGTGGAGTATTTAAAATTGGTTTTGAATGCGCAAAACTCTCTGCGGCGCTAAGCGTGCATTCTACAATACAAGAGATTACTTTAACAAAATCATTCGAAAGTGGGAGGACACAAACGGGATTTTGAAAAGCGTGTCCCCATTTGAAATTACGCACCTGTATGAGTGGAACTCTGCCGCTGAGTTAGCATTTGATCTGAATGTATGCCGCAGTGTACAGTATATTGAGACGGACGGGCTTGTGAAAAAACTGAAAGAGTGTAATTTGAGTCTGTTTTCGTTTCATAATTCATATCTCATTTACTGGTTTGTGTAACTTGATTTCAAACTCACGTCGAAAATGACCACCAAGCTTGATAGGTGACTTCAGATCCAGGTCACAGCAGGCTACAGAAGCCTTAATAGTTCATATGTCATTAATCTTCAAATAGAAGCAGCCGATTGGTCTACACATCGCCGATTCAAGTCAAACAATTCGCCTCGCAACACAGACGTGGTTAATTTATGAATGAAAGTGTGAAAATTATGTCACAATATCATACGTATCCTCATGCTTTTTAAAGTGGGTATTCGGAAATCCTTGACCTTTACAAGTAGGTATACGGCGTATACTTACAGGGGTTGGACAAAAAAACTGAAACACCTGGTTTTAGACCACAGTTAGTATGGTGTTGGGCCTCCTTTTTTTGGCCAATAGAGCATTTCGTCTTTGGAATTGTCATATACAAGTCCTGCACAGTTGCCAAAGGCATTTTGAGCCTTTCTCCTCTTGCAGATCAGGGGTCAGGTCACTACATGATACTGGTGTAGGAAAATGTTATCTGACTCGCTCCTCCAAAACACCCCAAAGTGGCACAATAATATTCAGATCTGGTGACTATGCATGCCATGGGAGATGTCCAACTTCACTTTTCTTGTTCATCAGACCACTCTGTCACCTGTCTTGCTGTGTGTACTGGTGCATTATCATCCTGATACATGGTACCACCTTCAGAGTACAATGTCTGAACCATTGGGTGCACATAGTCAACGTTCACACCTGTTCTTACTGGTGGAATGTGCAGTCAGTGAAGATTGGCCACCAGGCTGCAAAAATATAGCCATGAAACCTCCAACATTATATTGGCCAGTGTTTCAGTTTCATTGTCCAACCCCACAGAGTGGTCTGATGAACAAGAAAAGTGAAGTTGGACATCTCCCATGGCATGCATAGTCACCAGATCTGAATATTATTGTGCCACTTTGGGGTGTTTTGGAGGAGCGAGTCAGATAACATTTTCCTACACCAGTATCATATAGTGACCTGACCCCTGATCTGCAAGAGGAGAAAGGCTCAAAATGCCTTTGGCAACTGTGCAGGACTTGTATATGACAATTCCAAAGACGAAATGCTCTATTGGCCAAAAAAAGGAGGCCCAACACCATACTAACTGTGGTCTAAAACCAGGTGTTTCAGTTTTTTTGTCCAACCCCTGTACGTATCACGTTGACTACACCACTGCATTATACATAATACGGAACTCATAAGAAAGCACAATAATACAACTTTTTGACATTGTTCTTTGGAGAGGAACTTCATCTTTGAGTTGACTGAATCTCACAATTGAATCTGCTGGTTTTGAAGATAAGGGCAAACTTCATTCACTGTGAAAACCTTAGATAATGTTTCTCTGTCTTGTCTCTTGTTATGGATGGTTAGAACAGATTTATCCAGATTATATGTGACCCTGGACCACAAAACCAGTCTTAAGTCGCTGGGGTATATTTGTAGCAATAGCCAAAAATACATTGTATGGGTCAAAATTATTGATTTTTCTTTTATGCCAAAAATCATTAGGAAATTAAGTAAAGATCATGTTACATTAAGATTTTTTGTAAAATTCCTTCTGTAAACCTATCAAAATGTAATTTTTGATTAGTAATATGCATTGTTAAGAACCTAATTTGGACAACTTTAAAAGTGATTTTCTCAGTATTTAGATTTTTTTGCACCCTCAGATTCCAGATTTTCAAATAGATGTTTCTCGGCCAAATATTATCCTATCCTAACAAACCATACATCAATAGAAAGCTTATTTATTGAGTATTCATATGATGTATACATCTTAGTTTTGTAAAATTTAACCTTATGACTGGTTTTGTGGTCCAGGGTCACATATTTTATCGCTTGATGCATTATTGCGTCACATTTGGTGAGGAAGCGGCGTCAGAACTGAAAGTGCTGGATCTGAAGATGATCTGTGATTGTTCTTTGTATGACTCTGTAGAGAAGATAATTGATTGAAACGCTTCCCACATTCATTGCAGTGATACGGTTTCTCTCCAGTGTGGATTCTCTCATGTGTTTGCAGATTTGCTAGCTGACTGAATCTCTTGTCACAGTGTGAACACTTATAAGGTTTCTCTCCAGTGTGGATCCTCTTGTGAGTTTTCAGATTTCCGAGCTGGCTGAATCTCTTGTCGCAGTGTGAACACTTGTAAGATTTTTCTCCGGTGTGAATCCTCTGGTGCTGTTTTAAACAGTTTTCTGAAGTAAAAGTCTCTTCGCATTCACAGCACATGTACTCTCTCATAAGAGTATGCATCTTCTGATGTACTTTCAAATTTTGTAGAAATGAAAAACTCTTTCCACACAAATGGCATGAATGCGGCTTCTCTTTTGTATGAACTCTCAGGTGTTTCTTCAGGTCTGGAGCCCACAGAAATGTTTTGCCACATTGATCACACGCGTGCAGCTTCTCTCTAGTGTGGATGTTCGTATGGCCCTTAAGGTTTGCTAAGTGAGTGAAACTCTTTCCACAATGATCACAAATGAACGGTTTCTCTCCAGTATGAACCCTCATATGAGCGGTAAGGTTTACTTTTTGTCTGAAACTCTTCCCGCACTGATCGCATGTGAACGTTTTTTCTCCAGTGTGAATCCTCTCATGTGTTTTCAAGTATCCAGACTGACTGAATGTTTTGTCACACTGTGAACACTTGTACGGTTTCTCTCCAGTGTGGATCCTCTCATGTGTTTTCAAGTATCCAGACTGACTGAATCTCTTGTCACAGTGTGAACACTTGTACGGTTTCTCTCCAGTGTGAATCCTCTCATGTGTTTTCAGGTCTTGAGACTGACTGAATCTCTTGTCACAATGTGAACACTTATGAGGTTTCTCACCAGTGTGAATCCTCTCATGTCTTTCCAGTTGTCCGGACCGACTGAATTTCTTGTCACAGTGTGAACACTTGTACGTTTTTTCTCTAGTGTGGATGTTCATGTGTACCTTAAGGTTTGCTGATTGTGTGAAACTCTTCCCACATTGATCACAAGTGAACGGTTTCTCTCCAGTATGAATTCTCATGTGACGCTCAATACTTGTTTTGTGTGAGAAACTCTTTCCACACTGAGTGCAGATGAAAGATTTCTTGGGAGAGCAACTCTGAGGTTTTTCTCCAGTTTTGACATTTTTCTCCTCAATTTCTCTCAGTTCTTCATTCTCGTTGTTTAGTTCAATCAACTCTGAAATAAAAGTAAAAATGGTTGATTTTCAGTAACTCTCAACAACCCTGAAATAAAAGTAGACAATTGCTACACATCCTTTTGATCATTTTGATTCATTTTTGTAAACTATACTTGCCTGAAACTTTCAATGAATGAAGTACACAGATCTTTAAATGACTGTTTTTAAAACATTATAATCACAAATCCCATGTTTCTATAAGGAGAACTGTTAAATGTTTGATCAACGACACAATTATCAAACATAATATTAATGAACAAAATGCCCTATAACAACAAATCAAAATCAGCTTGAAGCTTCTCAACCTTCAGCCTCAATAATGAAGAATAATAATAAAAAAAAACACCAACTTGTTTGTTCTTCAGTATCTCCAGGGTGGTTCATTCTGCAGGGTTTGTAGGATGAGCTCCACTGAATATGAATTTCTGTGTTGAATCAACAATAAATCAGTCAGTGTTTTTTAAAACGCATTTTTAAACATTTATGTAAGTAAAGATGTCCTGCCAACACTGCACATTTTGCATCTCTCCTTTGTCTGACACACCCATTTCAGGTCTTGGAGTCTCTACTTATGAGCTGATGATCTGAATTAGATGTGTTTGATTAAGGAGACATGGAAAACATGCAGTGTTGGCAGGCCTACAGGAACGTGTTGGGAACCACTGCTCTAAAATATGTGTATATCATCACTTTTGCTGTCCAAAATGGGAACAGTGACTTTGAAATGGACTCTGACGCAAGTAATGAGTTTTCATGCAAGTGCCTAACATTTTTATTTAGTTCATCAGGTTCTGTAAATATAATCTGATCATACATTTAATATGTATTTTTTATTTTCAAAAAATAGGCTACTGCACCATTATTGTGTGATTATTATTGTACATCGATATAAGGTTACAGAAGCATTAAACCCTGCAAATATTGCTACCTCCAACGTTGCAATATTATATTTTCCTAAAAACTTAGTAAAATGTAAAAAACGTAAAAAGCCATTTGAGTTACAGTGAATTGCTCACCTCTCCTCAGAAGACTTGACGCTGGTTGTGTCCAAAAGCTTTGATAACTCGATTCCCTAACAGACAAATGAGTTTAATAATAACGATTGAATGATCTACAACAACAGAGCTTTGTTGATAACTAATCGAATATTTACTACAATGCTAAAATCGAAAGGGGAAAAGGTTGGCCAAAAACCTATTTACAAAGCAACTGCTCAAACGGGCTCTATTTTTATCTTAGCTAAACTCTCACGGGATCGAGCTAACAGTAATCGGACGTGTATTGATTCCCACCTTGAATGAAATAAACATTCTTCTTTGACGTTAATGGCGGTTGGCAAAACAGCTTTGGTGGGAATTCCGCCATCTACTGCGATGGAGTGTGAGGCACTGACTTCAGAAGGAAAAACACGACTATAGGGTATTCTACTTTCTATATACGATAGGAGAAACTACCTTGCCACACAGTTAGGCTTTTAGTTGTAAAAAATAACATGAATCAACTTATGGAATGTGTAGGGGTGGGTGCGTCCGATGGAACTTCTTGGACAGGTTTTGTCTCTTTGTTTTGTGTTTTTTCTTTTCCCGAAACAGTCAGAAGTGCTTCTTGAGGATCGTACACTACACGATCCAGTCCAGCGGGTGGCGGTAGGACACATAAGTTTGTTTGCCAAAAACCATTAAACCACAGAGGAAGAAGGTTAGTTTCACAGCGCTTTCAGTTGTTTTGTCGCGAAGCTGTTTTAAACAGTTTGATGCACCTTCCGTAAATAGAAAAATAGAGTTTTTGAATCAGCTCAGTGAATACCTGTAATATTCTCGTGCTCATAGTCGTGACTAAGTTTTGAAGCGAGCAGGAATATCTGGAGGAGTATCATCTGAACTGAGATCTGCTGCTGGGAAGATGGTGTTTGTTAAAGAGGAAAGTGAGGAGCATATGTGTGAACCAGAACCCTGGAAAATAAAACACGAGGAACAAGGGGGTTGGTGTTTATTATTCATATATCTTGCCAGTTTGTGGTACATTAAAGGGAAACCTTGGGTATCAAGTCTTGTAGCTTAATGTAACGTAAATGATGTTTCTGACTGAAATATGTGGTAGAAAACCCATGAATGATTTACGTTATTTAAAAAAAAAACAAAAAAAAACACACATGCCCTGTTGAAAGAAAGCAGCATATGTTGGTTAGGTATGTTTTGATGCTGGTTTTCGCTGGTTTAAGGTGGTCCTTAAACTGGTTTATGTTGGTCCTTAGCTGGTCATATTGTCTTAAGATGGTCCCTTCTGCTCAGGACCAACATAAACCATCTTAGGGCCAGCTTAAACAGCATCCCAGCATCGAAAACCTACATAACCATCATATGGTGTTTTTTCAACAGATAACAAATTCAAATATATATAATTATTATTATTTTTACCGGTAACTAAACTAAACTAAAAGAATATGTATAGTGGTAATTGGTTACCTTAATTTATCAAATAGATACGAGGGTAATGACAATGAAATAAAATGATAATAAAATATGACAAGGACACGGTTAAAATGTGTCTGAACAAATTCAGCTTGATAATGTCATCATAAGGAGCATTAAATGAGTCGGAATTATCCTATACTATGTTAGATTTCTTTTTCAGTAATATGTAAGATTATACCATAATAACCCAGATTTGATGTTTATTCAAGCACCAAATTACAATGACTTTAACTAAATATTGCACTTTAAAATGTGTATTTTATTTTTTGAAAATAAATGTTATTAAAAAAAACGAATACAATTGAATTATACATTAAAGAGATCAATCAACGAATGTTAGTAAAACGAAATGACCGTTAATTTTTAAATTACGCGAGCGCGCGGCTTTATGTGGAAGACAGGAGGCGCGCAGTAAAGAAATAAACCCAGTGTTTATTTTATGATTTCAGACTGCGCTTACCTTGGCTTATTGTTAGCTATAAAAGTGAAATCATATTTTAAATATAATGCGATTTGACCAGATTATAATTTTGAATTGTTTCATTGCCTGGCATAATGCAGTTTTTTTTAGTTGTTTTCATGGATCTGTGTGAACAGGGACAGTGGTAACGTCTTCATCTGTACGCAAACATTTTATCCTTTTATTTTCTAAACGATCCCATTGATTTTCTTTTTTCTTTTTAATGATTTTAGGCCTGGTGAAAGTGAAAGAAGAAAGACGAGATCTGAATGAGATGGAAGAGAAACATCAGAAAGAATGTAATGTGACTGGAGAAAAATCCGTGAGTTGCAGCAATGAAATAACAGACATTGAAAGGCCTTTCAGCTGCTCTCAGTGTGGAAACGTTTACAAACATAGAAGAAGCCTTATGCAACACATGAGAATCCATACTGGGGAAAACTCTTTCAGCTGCTCTCAGTGTGGAAAGAGTTATACACAGAAAGGAAGCTTTATGCAGCACATGAGAAATCATAATGGGGAAAAGCCTTTCAGCTGTTGTCAGTGCGGAAAAACATTCACATGTAACAAAACCCTTAAGACTCACATGTTAATTCATGCTGGAATAAAGTCTTTCACCTGCTCTCACTGTGGAAAGAGTTTTACACAGAAAGTACACCTTAGCAATCATTTGGCAACTCACACTTCAGAAAAGCCGTTTATCTGCTCTCAGTGTGGAAACGCTTTTGCACGTAAAGCAACCCTTACAAAACACATGTTAATTCATGCTGGAATAAAGCCTTTCAGCTGCTCTCAGTGTGGGAAGTGTTTTACACAGAAAGGAAACCTTTATCATCATTTGGCAACTCACACTTCAGAAAAGTCATTTATCTGCTCTCACTGTGGAAACGCTTTTACCCGTAAAGCAAACCTGACGAAACACATGTTAATTCATAAAGGAATTAAGCCTTTCAGCTGCTCTGAGTGTGGAAAGAGTTTTACACAGGAAGGACACCTTTATCATCATTTAGTAACTCACACTTCAGAAAAGCCTTTTACCTGCTCTCACTGTGCAAAGTCTTTCTCACGTAAAGGATACCTTAAGACTCACATGTTAATTCATACTGGAACAAAGCCTTTTACCTGCTCTGAGTGCGGAAAGAGTTTCATATGTAAAGGAACCCTGAAGAAGCACATGTTAGTTCATGCTGAAATAAAGCCTTTCAGCTGCTCTGAGTGTGGGAAGACTTTCACACGCAAAGGACACTTTAACACTCACATGTTAATTCATACTGGACAAAAACCTTTTACGTGCTCTCAGTGTGGCAAGAGTTTCATATGTAAAGGAACCCTGAAGAAGCACATTTTAGTTCATGCTGAAATAAAGCCTTTCAGCTGCTCTGAGTGTGGAAAGAGTTTTACACAGAAAGGACACCTTAACTCTCACATGTTAATTCACACTGGAAAAAAACCTTTTTACGGAGTAAGGTGAGTCTTTATGTGTAAAATGATTTCAAATCTGTCAGAGTACTTGTGTACTCAAATATCTACCAATGTCCACCAAGCAGCGTGAAGCTTGTAGCAATAGTATTTTTCACCCTCTCTCTGATGGATGTAAATTTGTGGCAATTTTCTGTTCATTATATATGTCTCTTTATGAATGAAATGCAAATGTGATTTTTGTTTGTTTGTTTGTTTACATGCAACACTACTACACAAATAAATGTACTGTAGAAATTCAACAGTGGCAAAGCGACACAATCCAATTCATTTCAAAAGAAAGCAGCGATTTCCAGACAATGACCAGCGTCAGGGAGGCCAACATTTATTTTAGGAAAATTTAAGTATTACATCAAGACCATGTGTCATGTTTTTGCATTAATACTTAACATGATTTGTCCTAAGAAAATTAATGGTTTTATTAGGCCTATGGTAAAAGTATAGTAAGTAACCATGTTTTTTGGCGGATTGATTACCATTTTGTCGCCTTAGAATTATAAGGTTCTATCTGCGTCCTGAGCACTTTCGAGATATTGAGCTTCAAAGTTTTTGCATTCCATAGACTTCTGTAGATAGAACCATTTTTGCTTTCTAAAAAAAGGGCCCAAAATATACACAGCTTACAAAAGAAACATCAAATAATGTAAATAAGTTGTCACAGAATAATATGTGAGTAACTCAATTTTGACAAAAAATGTCAGATAGAACCTTATAATTCTAAGGTGACAATTTGTAAAACCAGAGTTTAACTACAAATACCATAGTGAAACTATAGCAAATATTATTAATTTATCAATTCGTTACCATGGTTCAGTGGTGGACTTCGTTACTGTACTCAAGTCTATTTTCAGGTATCTGTACTTTACTGTAGTAGTTTTATTTTGAGTAACTTTTACTTCATTCCATTGCAAAGCATAAGATTGTAATGTCCCCGTATTATTTCTCATCGCGACAAGTCACACTCCAGTTCAGCGGGTGGCGCTAAAACACAAACGTTTGTTTGCCAAACACTGTTAAAACCTCAGAGGAAGAAGATTAGTTTCATCTAACTAGGAGACATTTATGCAAGACACAAGGAAATGTTGGAAAAATGAGGAAAAGTGTAGAAACAGGAAGGAAGATGTAATGATCACTAGAATGCATATAGAGCATTGTTTTTTTTTTTTTTTTTTTTAAATAAATCATTATACAGAATAGGAAAACATGAAAAAGGGAAATGCGACAAGTGTGGACAGGATGAAAATATTGAACGTGTAATCATGGAGTGTGAGGCTTACGGAAGGCAAAGATTCCAGTTAACTAAGGCATTAAGTTGGGGATAGACAAAATATCAATGCAGGTGTTGATAGGAGATGGATCAAAACAAATAGAAATATTCCACAATTTTTTTCATTTTTCTGAAAGAAACTGGTTTGATTAAAATAACTTAATTTACGCTGATACATACACACAAGTAAAGGACATTTTTCTCCAATCCAACCATCAAGTGCTCCACACTCCTTTCCAGTCTGTGGCAGGAATGCACCTTTTAAGTTGGTTTGCCAACCGCCATTAAACCCCACAAGAAGAAGAAGAAGATTAGTTTCACCTTAAATGATACATAACAACAATGCACAGATAATGTACTCACCCCCTTGTCATCCAAGATGTTCATGTCTCTCTTTCCTTAGTCGTAAAGAAATTGTTTTTTTTTTTGTTTTTTTTTTTTGTTGAGGAAAACATTTTAGGATTTCTTTCTTTATAATGGATATGGATGGAGCCCCGAAGTTTAAACTGTCGAAATGTAGTTTAATGCACTTTAAAAGGCTCTAAACGATCCCAGCCGAGGAGGAAGGGTCTTATCTAGCGAAACGATCGGTTATTTTCGAACAAATTTAAAATTTATATACTTTTTAGCCTCAAATGCTCGTCTTGTCTCGTCTCTGCGCAGTGCATGTCTAGTTAGTAGAATCCGGGTCAATGCAGTTAGGGGATGTCGAAAAACTCCCATCTCGTTTATGTCTTCAATATGTCAAAATCGTCCTACAATGCTGTTTTTACCCTTTTTTGTAAAGGGCGATTGAGTATGTTCACTAAACACTATGTCGGTACTTTTGCTGCGATCTAAAGTGATTTTGAAGTTAGGGAAGAAAACGAGATGGGAGTTTTTAGACATACCCTCACTGTATTTACCCAAATCACACAGACTTCGCATTCGCTGCCCAGAGATGAGACAAGACGAGCATTTGAGGTAAAAAAAGTATATAAATTGTCAATTTGTTTCGCAAATAACCGATCGTTTCTCTAAATAAAACCCTTCTTCCTCGGCTGAGATCGTTCAGAGCCTTTTGAAGTTGCTTTTAAATTGCATTTCGGAAGTTCAAACTTCCGGGCTCCATCCATATCCATTATTAAGAGAAAAATCCTGAAATGTTTTCCTCAAAAAAAAAAAAAAGACATACTTTCTTTCCGACTGAGGAAAAAAAGACATGAACATCTTGGATGACAAGGGGGTGAGTAAATTATCTGTGCATTTTTGTTATGAAAGTGAACTAATCCTAACCTCTCGGAGGAGTTCTGCAAGTAAACTGAGGAGGGCAGCAACACGCAGTCGATGCGTAGTCTGCCGCTAATATGAGGAGATGAAGAACATTAGTTTCACCTCGCTCTCAGTTTTTTTTTTCTTTGTCACAACGCTTTTTTAATACACACTTTTAGAAATGTAGTTTATGTTAGTAGATAAATTCAGATTTTGAATCGGGTCAGTGAAAATTCTCATCCTCAGTCGTGACTAAGTTTTGAAGCAAGCAGGAATATCTGGAGGAGTATCAGCTGAACTGAGATCTGCTGCTGTGAAGATGGTGTTTGTTAAAGAGGAGAGTGAGGAGGACATACATGGACCAGAACCCTGGAAAATAAAACAAGAGGAACCAGAAACTTCGGGAATAAAACACGAGGAACCCGAACCCTGCAGAATAAAACAAGAGGAACCAGACACTTCGGGAATAAAACATGAAGAACTAGACATCTGGGAAATAAAACAGGAGGAGCAAGGAGGTTGGTGTTTTTATTTTTTATTTTATTTATCTTGACTGTTTGGGGTGCATTAAGAAAACAAACATTTAGACAAAGGGTGCTTGCAGATCCTTGTAAACTCAACCGGCAAAATACCGGAAGTGGCGCATTTCACGACCGACAAACAATGAAACGCATTATTAGACTGTTTTCCAAGCATTATATATTAGACCCAGTTTAAAGGCGTTTGTTCACTTATATCTACATTTGTATTACCACAATAAAAGCCTAATTATAATTATTAGGAAATCTGTTTTATTTCCAAATGATTCATTTTTTTTCCGTTTTAATTTTTAATTCTGTTTTAATGGTTAAATTATTATTTTTTCAATCAAAAAAGCCTGTGTAATTTTTTTTTTTTTACATTCTCTATTACTTGTCTGGATTCCATTTTAACGGTTCAATCAAAATGTAATAATCAAAACCATGTCCAATTATTTAATTTGAAATAAAATGATCTTAAGTAAAATGTCTTTTGTGTGTTATTAATTAGTCGTTTAGATTAATCGATAAGCAACAGATTAATCAATATCAAAATACCCAGCTGGCATTCGACCGACCTTAAACGTTTAAATGTGGTTGAAATAATGTCAGTTTATGAAAAAACATTCATTCAATGTCAAAACAACGTTGAATACCAAATGGTTGAATTGGTGTTGTTGACTAACTATGGATTCAACAAAGAAATATAAATAAAATTTGAGTTGTACGTCAAATCAACATTATTTTTACAACCATGACTTTTAAACATTTTGTTGAAATATATCAGTAGAAAAATAACGTTGTTCCAACATTCAAACAATGCTGATCAATTAACTGTTGTTTAGATTTGCAAAATCTAAAACAAAATCCAACGCTTATCCAACACTGACACCTGACGTAGTGACGTTGATTCAACGCTGACTCCACGTTAAAATGCCAGCTGGGTAGTCATTAGTGGCTGCCCTAAGCAAGCAGTCGTAAAGAAATAGTTCTTCGAGGAAAACATTTCAGGATTTTTCTCCATATAGTGGACTTCCAACGGTGTCTGCGAGTTTGAACTTTCAAAATACACTTTTAATGCAGCTTCAAAAGGCTCTGAATGATCCCAGCCAAGAAATAAGGGTCTCATCTAGCAAAACAATTGGTTATTTTATCAAATAAATTAATATTTATATTAATTAAAATGAATAAATATCACCATTCCCGTTGATTTTGATCTCTTTAATGATTTCATTTCAGGCCTGTTGAAAGTGAAAGAAGAAAGACAAGATCTGAGTGAGGTGGAGGAGGAATATCAGTTTCAGAAAGGTCATGATGTGACTGGAGAACAATCAGTGAGTTGCAGCAATCAAAATACAGAAGTCTTGAGGCCTTTCAGCTGCTCTCAGTGCGGAAACACTTACAAACATAAAAGAAGCCTCATGAAACACATGAGAATCCATGGTGAGAGAAAGCCTTTCAGCTGCTCTCAGTGCGGAAACACTTACAAACATAAAAGAAGCCTTACACATCACATGATAACCCATACTGGAAAAAAACCTTACACTTGCTCTCAATGTGGAAAGAGTTTTACGCAGAAAGGACACTTTCAGGATCATCTGGTCACTCACAGTTCAGAAAAGCCTTTCAGCTGCTCTGAGTGTGGAAAGTCTTTCACACGTAAAGGATACCTTAAGACTCACATGTTATTTCATACTGGAATAAATCCGTTTACATGCTCTCAGTGCGGAAACACTTTCAAACAGAAAGGAAGCTTTATGCAGCACATGAGAATTCATAATGGAGAAAGGCCTTTCAACTGTTGTCAGTGCGGAAAAACTTTCACCTGTAAAAAAAACCTTAAGGATCACATGTTAATTCACGCTGGAATAAAGCCTTTCACCTGCTCTCACTGTGGAAAGAGCTTTACACAGAAGGTACACCTTCACAATCATTTGGTAAGACACACTTCGGAAAAGCCTTTCATCTGCTCTCTGTGTGGAAAAACTTTCACACGCAACGCAAACCTTAAAAAGCACATATTAATTCACAATGGAATAAAGCCGTTCACCTGCTCTCAGTGTGGGAAGAGTTTCATATGTAAAGGAACCCTGAAGAATCACATGTTAATTCATACTAGGATAAAGCTTTTCAGCTGCTCTGAGTGTGGAAAGACTTTTACACAGAAAGGACACCTTAAGGCTCACACTGCCAAAACACATTCACGTTGACCGAAACGTGTGTGAACCACTGCTGTAAAAGATCCCAGCCGAGGAAAAAACATTTTTTAAAACATTTAACAATTTATATACACTCAACCTCAAACACTCGTTTTGTCTAGATCTGCCTGAACTCTGTTTTTTTTTTTTTTCCGGTTCAAGACAGAGTATGTCGAAAAACTTCAAAATCATCCTACATTGCTGTTTTAGCTTTTTCTGTAAAGGGTGTTTGATCCTCTTTGCCTGTTCACTTTGCAAACACTGTGTTGGTACTTCTGCAGCGATGTAGGATGATTTTGAAGTTGAGGGAGAAAATGAAATGGCAGTTTTCGACATACCCTAACTGTCTTGAACCAGTTTTTTTTTCTTCTCAAGTGAGTCTTGATGAGTCAAAATGATTTTAAATCTGTCAAACGTACTTGTATACTCAAATATCTGCCAATGTCCACCAAGAAGATGGAAACTTGTAGAAATAGTATTTTTCACCCTCTCTCTGATGGATATGATTTTGTGGCCATTTTCTGTTCACTGTACATGTCTCTTAAAGGTGCCATAGAATGGAAAACTGAATTTACCTTGGCATGGTTGAATAATAACAGTTCAGTACATGGACACAACATACTGTGAGTCTTAAACACCATCGTTTCCTACTTATATGAATCAAGTGTTTGTAAAACACCACTGAAAAAAGGGCAAATTCCAACACAACATCGACTGTTACGCAACAGTCCAGAGGCGTAGTTATGCCCCAACATTTGCGTAGCCCATCATCGGTAAAGTCAGTACATCAGTAAAACCTCTGAAGGGACATGGTTAGCTTAACGCTAGCGGTAGCCTGTACATAAGGTTTTACTTACAACATAAACGGAGAGATGAGTGCACTGATGATGGCCAATGATTTACAGATCCTGAGCATCACTAAAGCATCAAAACTTGTGTGGTAGGTCCTTCTTATGTTATACTAGTTCGCTGCAGTATAACGTTACACAGAGGACATGCGTTCACAGTAGTGAGAGAAAAAAATGTTGCAGATTCAACAACCCGCATATTAAAGGAACACTCCACTTTTTTTTGGAAATAGGCTCATTCTCCAACTCTCCCCGAGTTAATAAGTTGAGTTTTACCGTTTTGAAATCCATTCAGCCGTTTTCCTGTTCTGGCGATATCACTTTTAGCATAGCTTAGCATAGATCATTGAATCCTATTAGACCAATAGCATCACGTTCAAAAATGACCAATGAGTTTCGATATTTGTCCTATTTAAAACTTGACTCTTCTGTAGTTATATTGTGTACTAAGACCAGCGGAAATGCAAAGCTTCAATTTTCTAGGCGGATAAGATTAGGAACTACACTCCCATTCCGGCGTAATAGTCAAGGAAGTTTGCTGCCGTAATAAGGCTGAAGCAGGAGCAGTAATACCATGCAGCACATGTGCAAATGCTAAACTAGCTGGGAACTCATTTCTGATAATACTCTGCCTGCTTCGGCCATATTACAGCAGTCAACTTCCTTGACTATTACGCCGGAATGGAAGAGTAGTTCCTAATTTTAGAAAAAAAGCCTAGAAACTCGCAGCTTTGCATTTCCGCCGGTCTTAGTACACAATATAACTACAGAAGAGTCAAGTTTTAAATAGGACAAATATCGAAACTCGGTCATTTTTGAACGCAATGCTATTGGTCTAATAGGATTCAATGATCTATGCCAAAGTCCTTTTAAGACAAGTCATGTCACTCGGCGGCCATCTTTGAAACGCTACTCGGGCATTCAAGTGCAACTCCTATCTCTTTGAATGGGGAAAGATCAAATTCTCCAAAACTGTTCACCATCAAGAACTGCCCCATAAATATGGTTCCTTGTGCTCCAATAGCGTTAAAAAACGCCTATTTTTCCGGCTGAATGAGCCAGTGCGCATGCGCAGTACTGAGCTCACGTCTCAGAGCGCCGATTGTTTCTATAGCAACCGGGACTTCTAACTGCAGCTGCAGTGACGCGCTGACTTTACTAATCAACGATAGGCTCTTTCACTAAGAAGGCGGAGCTTCGCGGCCATGATGACTGTTGCATTTTTCCCCATTCAAAACTACACGAGTGACATGTCTTTGGTATTCTATAGTCTTTGTCTATGCTAAGCTAAGCTAAAAGTGATATCGCCAGAACAGGAGAACGGCTGAATGGATTTCAAAACGGTAAAAATCAACTTATTAACTCGGGGGGAGTTGGAGACTGAGCCTATTTCCAAGAAAAGTGGAATGTTCCTTTAAAAGTGGCTAGAGTTAAATAAATTAAGCGGCCGTAATTAAATATATATGTCCTCAGTCCTTAAGGTGCGTTCACACCGGACGCGAATGAAGCGGCAAGCGCGAGTGATTTACATGTTAAGTCAATGCAAAGACGCAAATAGCCATCCTGCGGCGCGAAACGCGCGAATGAGGCGGCGCGCATTAAGCGTTTCAAGCGATTGCCGCGCCATTCGCGCGAGTTCAAAAATCTGAACTTTGGCGAAAATCCGCGCCGCGTTAACCAATCAGGAGCTTGCTCTAGTAGTGACGGAGGCAGAAATCCGAAACAACAATGGCGATCAAAATCACCGTTGCTGTCTGTGGTTACTCGGAGCTGTACGATGATCTTTGGACTTTTGTAGAAACAGGAATAAAAGGGATCTTGCTAGGAATAAAGTGAGTGAAGAGGTCGGACAATCTGGTTAGTTTTAAAAAACGCTCTTTACTCAATTTGACCTACATATACATACATATTGAGACTACAAGCAAGCTAAAGCTGGCAAATTGAGCTCATTCACCTATTTTACAACTACTTTCCCGCTGACGAGTGGCAGAAGCCCCTCCCTTGACGCGAATTCGAGTCTGTTGTGAAGAAAATGTCACGCGCGCATGACGCGAGTAAACTCAAATGTTCAAGCGTTCAACTACGCGCGAATAGCGCGTTTTTTCCGCGCAAGTCGCGTCTGGTGTGAACGCACCATTACAGCTGTGTGAGCAAGCCGCTCTGTGAAACAGCCAATCAGAGCAGAGCCTCTCATTATTATGCAGGAACCTTCCAAATAAGGCAATAACAGAGCATTTCATTATAGGGACAAATCCTAGGGATGTAAATGGACCTGTAAAACAGTTTCTGCAGATTTTCCTATGCCATATACCTTCTATGTAGATATCAGAGAACAATTAAAAAAAATTGTAATGCATTCTATGGCACCTTTAATGAAAAAAGTGTGTAAAAATGGACATACAATTGTGATTTATTTATTTATTTTTGTCTTTGTTACACAGTTCTACACCAATAAATGTAGTGTTTAAATTCAAATGTGCGTATTCTTTCTCTGTGTACTACTATAACATAAACTTTTCCAAGGTAAGTAATCTACCATTAAATCAACCAGCGAACATGTGGGACCCAAATAGGTCGCACCTAAAGCCCGGTCAATTTTGTCGCAAAAAAGAACGTTGACTGTTAAGAACCTAACAGATGTAATCTCTTCTATTGTGCAAAAAGCATGCTGCTAAAATTAATCAAACACAGCAGTGTCATGTTTAGCAACAGCAAGATTCACACAAATGATGTGCAGCGACACGACCCCATTCATTTTAATGGAGAGCCAGTGATTTCCGAAGACATGCGCGACAGTGACCAGCTCCTGTAGCATTAGGGTATTATGAAAGCCCGTTCCCGCCAGGGAAAAATATATCTGAAAATCATAATAATGAGAAACATTTTCATAATTCTGACTTGGTGTCTCATTATATTGAGAAACTTTATCATAATTAGTTACAAAGTAGCCTAATAATATTCTGAAAAAATATATCGCGTAATAACGAGAAACTTTCTCGTGATGACTTAATATCTCATAACGGGCAACTTTCTAGTTTCTCGTGTTAACGATAAAAATTCTTGTAATAATGAGAAACTTAGGCTACTGATGATAAAAAAAAGTTCTCGTAAAATGAGAAACTTTTTCATAATAATGACAACCTTTCTTGTAATAATGAGATTTTTTTTTTCTCATAATAACGAGAAACTTTTATCGTAATAATGAGAAGGTTTCTCATAATAATGACTTTGTTTCCTGTAATAATGAGAAACTTTATTGGTTACTGGTACAACACTTTCACTATAATAAAACCATGGTTAATTTTCGTAAGGGGTGACGGCTTATTAAATGTAATGAAATGACAATTGTAACAACATCATAAAATTGGTTTTGCATTATTATGAGATGTTAAGTCGTTATTATGAGAACATTTGACTGACACAGCTAACATTTGCTAGCAGTTTAAGGCTTAACTAAGTAAACAAAGACAAAACTAATCTATTTACGGGCGTTTCTTCAACTAGGTGCACTTTTAGCCTTGAGAATTTGAAGGAAAAAAAAAGTCAAAAGTCACATAACACAGTCTCATAACATAAGTTTAAATAAATTGTCTAGTTTTAAGGTCTGTAAGAGGACAAACTTAGATTACAAGAGAAATAGTTAATATTTTACTTTTTATTTTTGACCTGCAATGAACAAATGTGCATCTCAATATACAGCTGTTAATTAAAAAATAGAATAACTTTGGTTTTTATATTAAGTAGAGCATGGTTCATAAATTGTGAATAATTATTTTATTTTTATTTTTTTATGTGTGATGAGAACCTTTTAAATATTTTTTAAAAAATCTGTGTGTGGTGGAAATGACAAGAAATTACGGTAAATGTAGGGAAGCTTCCTCCCAATGCTGGAACATGCCTCTTTCTGGATTGAAACATTTGCAGTCATGCAAATCTATTCTCACAACCCATATAAATTGTACTTTGTAACCATGAATGTCATTTCCACCACAGAGGGCAGTGTGGTGGAAATGACATTTCTGTAGTTTTTTGTGAAAAAATGGAAGATAGCTTCACTGACTGGCTTTGAATTATTACTTAGCACTTTGTGTATGTAAAATACTCTTATTTAACTTAATTTTTTTTAGCTTTTTAATAACACCATTGACGGTACAGCATGTGGTGGAAATGACGTAGAATAAATATATTCACTGATCAAGCAATATTTACCAATACCACCAATACTGTGCCACAGCTATATTTTGTCTAAAAAAGTAATATTGATGGAGGTCTCACATTAAATACTATAATGTATTTTAATTATTTTACTAGTGCTTAATTCAAGTACATTAATACTTACCAGATAAGTCATATTTTTAGACTGTATTTTCATTGTTGAAGTTTAAAAGTCTGGGTGTGCGACAAGGAGAAAACACTGATTTTGACACCTTTAAGAAGGTTGAAAATTATGAAAAAATCCTAATAAAAAGGTAGTAATTTTTTTTTTAGATTGGTTTTATTGTTAGCTTGACAAAGAAAGAGGAATTCGTCCAAAATTGTATGTATTTTTACAAATATGACCAAAGTACATAAAAGTTCCCATAGTCTAAGAATCACCCTTACACATTTAAGTGGCCTGCATTTGAAGGCACTTTTCACACATCCACTGGGGATTCTCCTGGTTATCCCGACCGCCAAAAAATAATTTAACCGTATTACTTCCCTCCTCTAGATGTTCAGTCCAGCGGGTGGCGCTAAGACACATGCATTTGTTTGACAACAACCTTTAAACCTCAGAGGAAGAAGATTCGTTTCACCGCGCTCTCAATTGTTTTTAACACAAGCGGTTAGAATTGTAGATTCTGTAAATCGAAAAAATACCATTTTTGAATCAGATCAGTAAATACCTGTAATATTATCATCATAATAGTCGTGACTAAGTTTTGAAGCAAGCAGGAATATCTGGAGGAGTATCTGAATTGAGATCTGCTGCTGTAAACATGGTGTTTGTTAAAGAGGAGAGTGAGAACACGAGTGAACCAGAACCCTTGAAAATAAAATGCGAGGAGCCAGAACCCTGGACAATAAAACAAGAGGAACCAGAACCATGGAGAATAAAACTCGAGGAACCAGAACCATGGAGAATAAAACACGAGGAACAAGGAGGTTTGTGTTTATTCTTCATTTATCTTGACTGTCCGGGGTACATTAAGATAACAAAGCTTTAGACAAAGGATGTCTGCAGATATTTGTAAAAACAAGACCGCAGCTGTTTCTACCAGAATTGCGATTGAACCGACACAGAGATAATATTACTAGACTTTTTGGAATTAACAACGCTTCTTGAAGAAAACATCTGTACATCGTCCTCCACTCCTTATTCTCCCTTGATCCTGATTTAAAGGGGAAAAATACATTTCCAGAAATCAAATTCAAATGGTTTTTACCTTTACTGTACTTGCCTTGACGGTATATGCCAAATTTCTGGTTTGCTTCTGAGAAGAATTGGTATGATGTCGAAGCCCAGTTGGTTGGCATAATTTTTGGTTCCCAGAACGTTATTTGTTATGTTTTTGTTTTATTTTTTTTCTTCTCCAGAACGTTAGTTTTTTAGAACGTAATTCTAATCGGGACAGTTTTGAACTGTACACAAATACTTTATACTTATATTTTCCAAATGTTATTATTGATTTTCATCTTTTTAATGATTTAATTTTAGGTTTGATGAAAGTGAAGGAAGAAAGACAAGATCTAAATGAGGTGGAGGCGAAATATCAGGATCAGGAAGATCATGATGTGACCGGAGAAAAATCAGAGAGCTGCAGCAATAAAAAAACTGAAGACTTGAGGCCTTTCAGCTGCTCTCAGTGCGGAAACACTTACAAACATAAAACAAGCCTTACGAAACACATGAGAATCCATAGTGAGAACAACCCTTACAGATGTTGTCAGTGTGGAACCATTTTCACGTGTAATGAATACTTTCAGAATCACATGTTAATGCATGCTGGAATAAAGCCTTTCACCTGCTCTGAGTGTGGAAAGAGTTTTGCACGTAAAGCAAACCTTAAGGATCACATGTTAATTCACAATGGAATAAGGCCTTATAGCTGCTCTCAGTGCGGAAAGAGTTTTACACAGCATGGACACCTTAAGGACCATTTGGTAGTTCACACTTCAGAAAAGCCTTTCACCTGCTCTGAGTGTGGAAAGTCTTTCACACGTAAAGGATACCTTAAGACTCACATGTTATTTCATACTGGAACAAAGCCTTTTACCTGCACTCAATGTGGGAAGAGTTTCATACATAAAGGAATCCTGAGGAATCACATGTTAGTTCATACTGGAAAAAAACCTTTCAGCTGCTCTGAGTGTGGAAAGACTTTTACACAGAAAGGACACCTTAAGGTTCACATTGCAAACAAGCAGTTACATTTAAAAAAAAAAATGAAAAAGTGAACTTTTGCATCTGATTACCGAAACTTGTGTGCTGTGTAGAGGTGGATATTGTTAAGGTTTTAGATGCATTACTGCTCTGACTGATACTGCTGATCCATCTTTTTTAACAGTATGTTTATTGGTTATTTTTGTTATTTAAAAATACAAAAAAAAAAAAAAAAAAAAAAACAGACATTTAAAAAACAAGAACAAATTCAGAACATTGCTGACATTTTAAAATTTCTCAGTCCCTTTGGCCTAGTTCTCAGGATGTGCACTTCTTTTTTCCTCAACTATGAAATCTGTTCAGCTCTGAACAGTTAGTTTCTTGTTCACAGCAGATTTGAATTTCTTATTAATTTGAGCAAACCGCATATGTTTTAGCACGACTAAATGAACATGGCTTTCGGATATTCAGACAATATTTTTCGTCATGTGAGTCTTCACATCCAAAACGTACCAGTATACTTAAATATCTACCAATGTCCACCAAGAAAATGGAAACTTGTGGCAACAGTATTTTCCCTCTCTCTCTCTCTCTCTCTGATGGATGAAATTTTGTGGCATTTTTTTTTCTATTCGTGAAAGAGATGTGTAAAAATAGACATGCAAATGTGAATGTTTTGTCAACATGTAACACACTACTAGACAAATAAATGTATTGTTTAAATTCAAATGTGCCCATTCTTTCTATGTGTACTATAGACTTTTACCTAACTTTGAAATCAATCAGCGAACACACCAATGTGGGACCCAAATGTGTTTCACCTAGAATGTCATTTGCTGAGAACCTGATCGATTTAATCTATTCTATTGTGCAAAAAACATGCTGAAAAAAATACATCAAACACAGCAGGGTTATGTTTAGTAATGGCAAGGTTCACACATGATACACAGTGTCAAAGTGAGACAATCCCATTTATTTGAATGTAGAGCCAGCGATTTCCAGCGACATGATAGGTCTATGTATATTTTAGAAAACTTCACATTAGGATTATTGTTGTATTTTGCCCTAATGTATAAAAAAGTACATGATTTCATCTTAAGTAAGTTTAATGCTTAACTAAGTAAGACAAAACTGCAATAGTCTACTTCAACTGAAGTTCTAAACAGGACAGTTTTGCCTCTCTGCTCCACCTAGGTCCCCATCCACATCCATCGTGGATCTTCCCGGTTCTCCCGACGGCAATAAATATTTACTCCGTTTTATTTTTCCTCCTTTCGACGCTTCATACTCCAGTCCAGCGGTTGGCGCTAAGACATACATTTGTTGGCCAAACATCATTAAACCTCAGAGGAAGAAGATTAGTTTCACCCTGCTCTCTGTTGTTTTGTTGTGATGCTGGCTTAATGTAAACGGATAGAAATGCACGTTCTGTAAATAGAAACATACAGTTTTTTAATCAGGTCAGTGAAAATATGTAAGCAACCAGGGATATCGGCTGAACTAGAAGATCTGAGATCTGCTGCTGTGAAGATGGTGTTTGTTAAAGAAGAGAGTGAGGAGGACATGAATGAACCAAAACCATGGAGAGTAAAAGAAGAGGAACCAGAACCCTGGACAATAAAACAGGAGGAAACAGAAACCTGCAGAATAAAACAAGAGGAACAAGGAGGTTGGTGTTTATCTTCATTTATCTTGAATGTTTGGGGTACCTTATAATAAAAAGCTTTAGTTGTCTGCAGATTGTAAAAATAAAACCTTAACTGTTTCTACTAGATTTGAGACTAAAGTGAAACCAATGGTGGTATTAGACTTTTTTCGGTTTTTGGAATTGTTAAACTGTTTACAGCGCCTCTTGAAGAAAACATGAACCTGGTAATCTGTGCAGGACCACTCCTTTGGTCTCCCTTTACCCTGATTTAAAGAAGAAGAAGAAGAAGAAAAAAGGAAGAAAAAAAAAAAAACATACATATCCAGAAATAAATTTCAATTGCTCTTTCTTTAATTGCCTTGACAGAAATTTCTAGATTGCTTCTGCTAAGAATTTTTATAATGCCAAGGCCCGTCCAATACTGACTTCCAGAAAAGGGAATAACCAGTGATATTTGAGGTTAAATTTGGACCTTATGCACAGAGCGTTCTATAGAAGTTCCGCATAAAGACAAAGTCCCTTTAAGGCAAGTCTTACAATAAAATTTCATATTTTAAATCTCCAACGAAATCCAACAAGAACTGCCTCGTAAATATGGTTCCTTGAGCTCCAATAGCGTTAAAAAACGCTTATTTTTCCTGCTAAATGAGCCAGTGCGCATGCGCAGTACTGAGCGCACGTCTTAGAGCGCCGATCGTTTCTATAGCTACCGGGATTTCTAACGGCAGCTGCAGTGACGCGCTGACTTTACTAATCAACGATTGGCTCTTTCATTAAGAAGGCGCCCCCCATCCCCCCATCCCATTCAAAACTATATGATTGACATATGTCTTGGGTATTCTATAGTCTTTGATAAAGATAAGCCAGCTGGTAAACTTCCGCTGAAGCCCATTTTTTATATGTGCTATATATTACGTGGACTGTGGAGACTCATCTACTGCCTCGTTCTTATCAGAAACATTATAAACAATGATAGCGGCATGAACATTCAGTTTCATATTATTTAACAAAATATAGCCTAATTTAAATGCGGAGCCTGGCATGTACTCTCCGTTTAAATGCTGACAGCTGAAAACTATCATAACGTGTTTAGGCTAACGTTAGCTAGCTAGCGATACTTATATTCAAGGACATCTTAATCGTATTCTTGATAATCACTAACTTGCCTTCATAGTCATGAACACATTTTTAAAATCTTGCAATATTTCAAAGCCTTTATTCTCTAACTCTACAGCTGTTAAATAAAATTTACTTCAAGGACTCACTTTTCATAAAAAAAATGACTTTTCATGGAAAACAAAGTCTTTTTAGGCTACAATAATATTGGAATTACCCATATAACCAATAGATGGCAGCAGAGGATTAAATATTATGCCGCTGTCTTTAAACTCCCTGGATTTTTCAAGACGTCTTGCTTTTCGATTTATTATAAAATTAATAAATTGTAGTATTTTACCGCCCTTAAGTATAGTATAGCAAGTGCAGAAAGGCATTAAGCTCACACACAAACAGCCTATAAGGGTGAATTATTTAAATACTTATATATATATATATATATATATATATAGTCCATTACTAATACGTTAAATATTGATGGTATAAATTAAATAATGCACTCAATATGAATCGATAGGAATTTGAAATATTTTATATAATTTAATAACTACATATTTTAAGTTTTATCTTGAACTGTAAAATCTATTAAATAGCCTATATTTAACCAACACAAACTTGTTACTGCTGTAGTTTTGCTACCTTAATTTAGTCTGAATCCGTTAAACCATCAGCTTGTCAGATGTTTGTCCGGTTTATTACTGTCAATCATAACAATAACTCATAGCGCATATTTAGCTGATTTACTCGTGTATTTTTTTAAACTGGGATTTGTCATTCTTAAACGGTATACACGGACGTTTGGTCCTCTTAGACAAACAACACTTTTCTTTGATTGTGAATGGATTATGCAGAGAAAACAAAC
>NC_133361.1:11492429-11580494 GCF_049309525.1 Garra rufa
CCTTTCAGCTGCTCTCAGTGCGGAAACACTTACAAACATAAAAGAAGCCTCATGAAACACGTGAAAATCCATAGTGGGGAAAGACCTTTCAGCTGCTCTCACTGTGGAAAGACTTTTACAGAGAAAGGACACCTTGAGGTTCATTTGCTAAGTCACTCTTCAGAAAAGTCTTTTACCTGCTCTCAGTGCGGAAACACTTTCAAACATAAAGTAAGCCTTATGAAACACATGAAAATTCATAGTGGGGAAAAGTCTTTCAGCTGCACTCAGTGTGGAATCATTTTTACACGGAAAGGAAGCCTTATCAAACACATGAGAATTCATAGTGGGGAAAAGCCTTTCAGCTGTTGTCAGTGCAGAAAAACTTTCACGTGTAACAAAAACCTTAAGAATCACATGTTAATTCATGCTGGAATAAAGCCTTTTACCTGCCCTCACTGTGGAAAGAGTTTTACACAGAACATACACCTTAAGAATCATTTGGTAACTCACTCTTCAGAAAAGCCTTTCATCTGCTCTCACTGTGGAAACGCTTTTACACGGAAAGCAAACCTTAAGGATCACATGTTGAGTCATAATGGAATAAAGCCGTACAGCTGCTCTCAGTGTGGAAAGAGTTTTACACAGCATGGACACCTTAAGGATCATTTGGTCACTCACAGTTCAGAAAAGCCTTTTACCTGCTCTCAGTGTGGAAAGTCTTTCACACGTAAAAGATACCTTAAGACTCACATGTTATTTCATACTGGAATAAAGCCTTTTACCTGCTCTCAGTGTGGAAAGAGTTTCATACATAAAGGAATTCTGAAGAATCACATGTTAATTCATACTGGGATAAAGCCTTTCAGCTGCTCTGAGTGTGGAAAGACGTTTACACAGAAAGGACACCTCAAGGTTCACACTGCCAACACGCATTTACATTCAAACAAAAAAAGTAAAAAAGTGAATTTATCCAGTGACCGAAACATATGTGCTGTGTAGGGATGGATATTAAAGGTTGTATCAGCGATTTCTAGCCTGAAACATAAAGTGTCAATTTCAGCTCACCTTTCTTCACGATCCGCTCGCTGCCTGCCCCATAAATTGTCTGTGAAAAAAACGCATCTCTCTGGTCAGCCTAGGGTCCGAGATATGCCAAAAAAAAAGATCGACGCTGTTCTATTCCACAGATAAACAAACAGTGTTCCAACCAATCAGCGTCAGGGGTTTGGTGTTGTGGACTTTCCTACTGGTGCTGGGATGTGAGAGAGGCGGAGCGAAAGTCCACAACACCAAACCCCTGACGCTGATTGGTTGGAACACTGTTTGTTTATGTGTTGAAAAGGTTGGTAGTGCCGATTGTTTTTTTGGCATATCTCGGACCCTAGGCTGACCAGAGAGACACGTTTTTTTCACAGACAATTTAAGGGGCAGGCAGCGAGCGGATCGTGATGAAAGGTCAGCTGAATTTGACACTTTATGTTTCAGGCTAGAAATCGCTGATACAACCTTTAAGGAGCTTTCAAAGGTATTACTGCTGATCCATTCTGGTCTTCACATAGAAACTGATCCAAGATCTGTCAAACATTCTTGTATACTCAAATATCTACCAATGTCCACAAAGAAGATGACCCTCTCTCTGATGGATGTAATTTTTCTCTTTGAGAAAGATATTATAAAAATAGACATGCAAATATAAATGTTCTATCTACATGTAACACACTACTCAACAAATAAATGTATTGTTTAAATTCAAATGTGCATATTCTTTCTGTGTACTATAATATTGACTTTTCTCAGTAAACTTTTACCTACTATTGAAATCAACCAGCGAACACACCCATGTGGGGCCCAAATGGTTTGCACTTAGGGCCCAGTCAATTTTGTTCCAAACAAAAAGAACTGCTGAGAACCTGATAGATTGAATCTCTTTTATTGTGCAAAATACATTCTGAAAAAAACAATCAAACACAACAGGGTTATGTTTAGTAATAGCAAGGTTCACATTACAAACGACACACAGCGTCAGTCTGTAACACAATCTCATTAGTTTCAATGGAGAGCCAGCGATTTCCATAAAATGATGTGGTAATTTTGCAGTAATTGACTGCTACCGCTAACATTTGCAAGCACTTAAGTAAGTAAACAAAAACAAAACTACAATAGTCTATTTCACTTGAAGTCTTGAACAGGACAGTTTTGCTTCTCTGCTCCACCTGGGCACTTTCCACCCATCCACCCATTTCCCTCCTCTAGACGCTTCACACTCCAGTCCAACGGGTGGCGCTAAAACACATACGTTTGTTTGTCAAACACCATTAAACCTCAGAGGAAGAAGATTAGTTTCACCGCGCTTTCTGTTGTGATGCTGGCTGAATACAAACCGTTAGAAAGGCACGTTCTGTAAATAGAAACATACAGTTTTTGAATCAGTTCTGTCAATGCGGTAATATTCTCATCCTCATAAGTTTTGAAGCAAGCAGAAATATCTGGAGGAGTATCAGCTAAACTGAGGTCTGTTGCTGTGAAGATGGTGTTTGTTAAAGAGGAGAGTGAGGAGGACACGAGTCAACCAGAACCCTGGAGAATAAAACAAGAGGAAACAGAACCCTGGAGAATAAAACACGAGGAACCAGAAACTTGGAAAATAAACCATGAGGAACCAGAACACTGGAGAATAAAAAATGAGGAACCAGAAACCTGGAGAATAAAACACGAGGAACCAGAAACCTGGAGAATAAAACACGAGGAACCAGAAACCTGGAGAATAAAACACGAGGAACCAGAAACCTGGAGAATAAAACACGAGGAACCAGAAACCTGGAGAATAAAACACGAGGAACCAGAACCCTGGAGAATAAAACACGAGGAACCAGAAACTTGGAAAATAAACCATGAGGAACCAGAACACTGGAGAATAAAAAATGAGGAACCAGAAACCTGGAGAATAAAACACGAGGAACCAGAAACCTGGAGAATAAAACATGAGGAACCAGAAACCTGGAGAATAAAACACGAGGAACCAGAAACCTGGAGAATAAAACATGAGGAACCAGAAACCTGGAGAATAAAACGAGAAGAACAAGGAGGTTGGTGTTTATTCTTCATTTATCTTGACTGTTTGGGGTTACATAAGGACAACCGAGCTTTAGACACTGGATGTCTGAAGATACTTGTTAAAACAAGACCTTAACTGTTTTTACTAGAATTGCAACTAATGTGACACCAATGGCGCTTTTCCACTACACAGTACCAGCTCACCTCAGCTCGCCTCGACTCGGCTCTGTTTGGTTTTCCACTGTGTAAAAGTTGTACCTGTACCGGCTTCCAGGTACTTTTTTTCGTACCACCTCCGGCGAGGTTCCAAGCGAGCTGAGGCGATACTAAAATGGAACGTGAAAACACAGCAGACTGCTGATTGGTCAGAGAGAATCGTCACTATTCACTGCGTCATCATTGCACGTGCCAGCAATAGTATCCAGAATAACCCCGCCATTTTTAAAAAGTTTGGCCAGAGATTGCGTGACATATCCAATCCATTACATATTATGGCAACTCGGAAGAATACGCCGTGGTCAAACGAGGAGGTGCAGACAGCGGGTGTGTGTCGCGTAGAAGATTACATCACGGCAGTTTCTTGCAGCGTCGCTATGACAACCAGGTACTATTGTGGAGGTACAGGTACAACTTTTACACAGTGTAAAACCAAACAGAGCCGAGTCGAGCTGGTACTGTGTAGTGGAAAAGCGCCACAAGATGATACTGTCAGACTTTATTTTAGCTTTTTGGAATCGTAAAACTGTTTGTTTACAGTGCCTCTTGAAGAAAATATGAACCTGGCAATCTGTACATCCTCCACTTCTTGGTCTCCCTTTACCCTGATTTTAAAAAAAAATGCAATACATTTCGAGAAATAAAATTCAAATGCTCCTTCTTTACTGTAATTGCATTGACAGTATGCCAAATTTGCATTAAATCTGGGTTATAGTATGGTACTTCTAAATTATAATCTTACATATTAACGAAGAAGTAGTCTAACATAGTATAGGATAATTCAGTCTCGTTCAATTATCCTTATAATGGTTAAAAGTGCTCTGATTATCTGCAATGATTAAACAATAGTTCAATGTGTAGTAGTGATTATTGAGGTCTACATCCGCCGGCCTTTAATGCCGCTTACAGGAGTGTTGACATACAGAAACGTTATCGGAGTGAGGAGGTTAGGGGAACGTTCTGGGAACCTTCAGAGAACTTCCAGGGAATCTTTCAGGAGCGAAGGTTTTCTTAATGTAAACAGAATGTTCCCTTTAGGGGTTATGTTCCCCTAACTTAAAGAGAACATTCTATTTACATTAAGAAAACTTCCCTGGCTAACCAATAGGGAACGTTCTGGGAACCAAACATTTTTAGCTGGGCGGTTCACGTGTCATTGATCTAACAAGGCAATACATGAAAGTTTTTCACAAACCAGTTTTTATTGTTTGAATTTCTTAACATTTTAAAGCTAAGACCAGAAGTGTCTAGTCTTTGCTCTGTGATATATTTTTAACTTTGTGAAATGTTTTCATCTGTACACAAATGTTTTCCTTGTATTTCCCAAATGTCCCAATTGATTGTCATCTTGTTAATGATTTTATTTTAGGCCTGATGAAAGTGAAAGAAGAAAGACAAGATCTGAATGAGGTGGAGGAGCAACATCAGAGTCTGAAAGATCATGTTGCGACTGGAGAAAAATCTGAGAGTTTCATCAATCAAATAACAGACGTCTTGAGGCCTTTCAGCTGCTCCCAGTGTGCAAACACTTACAAACATAAAAGAAGCCTCATGAAACACATGAAAGTCCATAGTGAGAACAACCCTTTCAGCTGCTCTCAGTGTGGAAAGAGTTTTACACGGAAAGGAAGCCTTATCAAACACATGAAAGTTCATAGTGGGGAAAAGCCTTTCAGCTGTTGTCAGTGTGGAAAAACTTTCACGTGTAACAAAAACCTTAAGGATCACATGCTTATTCATGCTGGAATAAAGCCTTTCACCTGCTCTCACTGTGGAAAGAGTTTTACACAGAAAGTACACCTTAGCAATCATTTGGTAACTCACTCTTCAGAAAAGCCTTTCAGATGCTCTCAGTGTGGAAATGCTTTCACGCGCAAATCACACCTTAAGGATCACATGTTGAGTCATACTGGAGTAAAGCCTTTCACCTGCTCTGAGTGTGGAAAGTCTTTCACACGTAAAAGATGCCTTAAGACTCACATGTTAATTCATACTGGAATAAAGCCTTTTACCTGCTCTCAGTGTGGAAAGAGTTTCACACATAAAGGACTTCTTAAGGTTCACACTGCCCACACGCATTTACATTCAAACAAAAAAGTGAAAAAGTGAATTTTGCATCTGGTGACCGAAACATTTATGTGCTGTGTAGGCAGGGATGGACTGGGGTTAAAATTCGGCCCTGGAAAAATCCAGCCCATCCGGCCCACGAGTTCCCCCATGAATGAATGAACTGCTGGATCATGGGGCCTTCAATTGGAGTAAATAAACGAATAAATAAAACAGGACAGAAACAAATAGCCTAGATATTACTGAATTCATGGCAAATGCAATTTTGTCACATAGAAATGAACTGGAGAGTAAAGCATTGATTTTTATTGCTGATAAATCCTGTCATTTCCTCACCCTCATGTCATTCCAAACTTGTATGAATACTTGCTTCTGTGGAACACAAAATACATTTTGTATAATGTTAGCATACAATTTTGATTTTACCCATATGGGCAAAAATTTCTGGAATTTCTGAAATTGTCTTCTTTTGTGTTCCACAGAAGCAAAAAAAAAAATCCTTCAGGTTTGGAATGACACAATGTTGAGTACATGATGACAATTTAAATTTTTGGTTGAACTATCTCTTTACGAAATTTAATATTTGTAAAAAACCAACTAAATTATATAAGACATTACAGTATATGTCTCTAAAGAGACAGACGTTCTTGCTTAGAATTAGTGTTAGTAAGATGGTGGTCACAGGAAGTGCACTTGATAAAACACCATTTTTGTACAATGTTAAGCTAAATTTTGGAGCTGAATTTATTGGCGTTTTCCAGTGTTAGTAAGATGGTGATCACAGGAAGTAACCATGGTCATCATAACCATGGTTATGTGTTTTTTTGTTAAACAAACAATAAGTTAAAGTGAAAGTCGTGACATATTGTCAAGTTTGGTGACCCATACTCGAAATTGGTCCTCTGCATTTAACCCATCCAAGTGCACCCACACAGCAGTGAGAAGTGAACAAACACATGCACACACCGGAGCAGTGGGCAGCCATTGCTCCAGCGCCCGGGGAGTACCTGGGGGTTCAGTGCCTTGCTCAAGGGCACATCAGTCATGGTATTGAAGGTGGAAAGAGCGCTGTTTATTCACAATCCCCATCTTCAATTCCTGCCGACATGGGAGTCGAACCGGCAACCTTTGGGTTACAAGCCCAACTCTCTCACCATTAGGCCATGTACAAATGTAACCTGGACCACAAAACCAGTCTTAAGACACTGGGGTATATTTGTAGCAATAGCCAAAAATACATTGTAAGGGTCAAAATTGTTGATTTTTCTCTTATGCCAAAAATCATTAGGAAATTAAGTAAAGATCATGTTCCATGAAGATTTTTTGTAAAATTCCTACTATAAATATATCAAAATGTAATTTTTGATTAGTAATTTGCATTGTTAAGAACCTAATTTGGAGAACTTTAGAGGTGATTTTCTCAGTATTTAGATTTTTTTGCACCCTCAGATTCCAGATTTTCAAATAGACATATCTCGGCCAAATATTGTCCAATCCTAACAAACCATACATCAATAGAAAGCTTATTTATTGAGCTTTTATATGATGTATACATCTCAGTTTTGTAAAATTGTAACCTTATGACTGGTTTTGTGGTCAAGGGTCACAAATATGTTGCCCAATCTATAAAATTAGTAATAAATACGCTAAACATGTATAGCTAGAAACCCCAAAACCATTTTATAAAAGCAAAGTAGGCCTATTTAATAACAATAAGCAATAACAGTCATTTTTATAATAAATACATCTTTGCCAAAACACCATATTTGTACAATGTTAAGCTAAATTATGGAGCTGAATTTATTGGCGTTTTCCAGTTTACCTCTTCCTGCATTTTAAGTTGTCACGGCTGTTTTCGGCCAGCAGCACTACACGACTATTCTGTGTGACATCTGAGTGGATCAAGCTACTTATGCGGTTTATCACTTTACATTGTGACGCAAGCGCAGCGCTGAGCGCATGAATGATCCCGCACTACTTTTGCGCACGGCTGGCGGATGCATTATGATCCGTATGACTTAGAATGACAAGAGTAGGCTGTTTTTGTTGTTGTTGTTGTTGTTGTTGTTGATGTTTGTTTTTGTGTTCGATCGCGCGGCGCCTCACGCACGCACATATAAAAATGAAACGTTGCAACTTTCCAGAATAAAATACAGTCAAACAAATATACTGTAGAGACACTGGCTAATTTAAATAGTGCATACTGCGAAGTACAATCTGTTCCATTCAGCCTAAGCTCGGGCCAAACACATATTTGCTCACGAGGAGGATGTTTTTTTTTTTAAGCGAGTTAAATACAAAGCCTCGTTTACATAATAGTTTGGCAATCAAATACATCGCGAATATGGACATTTAATTAGACTTGTGCTGAATGAGAGAGGTAGTCTCTCATGAGGAACCAAGCCGTTTGCTTTCAGTTTCACTTTAAAGTGCCTTAATTCGTTTTGGCTTATTTAGCTAATTATTTTCTTCGTTCGTGTTTTGTTTTGAAATCCGTTTAAAATAGCATATCTAGGTATTGTGTTTATTGTTTGTGCATTATAACATTTCGCTTTATTAGTTTTTTTTTATTAATGTAAAAATGTGGTTTGTGCTTATTGTACCTAAACTACAATGTAACATTAATGTAGACCTACATATTTGTACCTATATACGATTTTATAATTGTATATAAACCTACAAAATTACCCTTCACTGGATCTATAATGAACTATAAACTACATTTTGGCATTTTAGAATGCCTAGTCATACTTTTTTGTATATTTTGATGAAAGTAACTCAAAATTAAAAGTGTAACTCATTACAATTCAGAGGCAGTAATATTGTAATGTAACTAATTACTTTTAAAATACAGTCTAATGTATTACATTTTGGAAGTAACTTGCCCAACACGGCTTAACATCTTATAATAACGAGAAAGTGTCTTATAATGACTCAACATCTCATAATAATGAGACTTAGTATCTATCTTATATTGAGAAACGTTCTAATAATAATAATGAGTTACAAAGTAATAATATTCAAAAATACTCATAATAATGAGAAACTTTCTTACAATAATGACTTAACATTTCATAACAATGATAAAGTTTCTCATAATAATGCCTTAACATTTATTTAATGACTTAAAATCTAATTAGTTACTAGCTCCTTCCCCATAATACAATTTTATAATAACATAGTTAATTTTCGTAAGGGGTAATGTCTTCATTAAATGCATTGGTTGCAGGGTCAGTCGGCTTTGCTAAGTCCACTAGTGTCTTGCCAAAACCATGACAGTCCACCACATGAATAGCTGCAAATATTGCCTAAAAACAGCCAGTAAAGACACTGATGCGGTCAGGACCATGGCACCGGCTTCCCATAACGAAAACGATACATTAAATGAATTAAGAGTTTGCACTTCTCCAGGCACCACTAGACTACTGGGCTAAAAAAATTACAAAAAAAAAAAAACACACTGGAGGATCAAATTTAATACACACTTTATTAATAAAGCATAGGCCTATAATTTACAGACAAGCAGAATAGCTCAGAATATTAATTAAGATAGGCTTATTTGTTAAGTTTTGTCCTTATTTTCCCATTATAAGAAAATGCTTGTAAAATGTACTATGTCCCAAACTATTTTATGATAACGTCACAAGTGTCGTTTCATTACATTTTATAAGCCGTCGCCCGTTACGAAAATTAACCATGTTTTTATTATGGTGAAAGTCTTGTTTTAACCAGTAAAGATGATAAGCTTCTAGTTATTATACGGGAAAGTTTCTCGTTGATACGAGAGATTTTCTCATTAATACGAGGAAGTTTCTCATTATTAAGACAAAGTTTATGATTAGTTTATTATTATCTCATTATTAGAAGATATATTGTTTTCTCGACTTACTTTGTAAGTCATCACCAGAAAGTTTCTCAGTGTAATCAGATACTTAAGTCATTATTATGAAAAAAATTTCTCATGTCTTTTTTTTCTCATCTGTGGCGGGAACGGACTTCATATTGCTTTGTTTGAATAAATTTTGCAGCATGTTTTCGCACAATAGAACAGATTAAATTGTTATCTGGTTGATTTCAATGTAGGTAAAAGTTTACCTTTGAATTTAAACACTACATTGATTCGTGTAGTACTGTTTAACATGTAGACAAAAAAAAGAAAATCACAATTGTTTGTCCATTTTTACACACTTCTTTCATTAAGAGACATGGAGAACAGAAAATTGCCAACAAAATTATATCCATCAGAGAGAGGGTGAAATAAACTATTGTTTCTACAAACAATAAAAACTACAAAACTACAAGTTTCTATCTTTTTGGTGGACATTGGTAGATATTTGAGTACATTTGACAGATTTAAAATCATTTTGACTCATCAAGACTGAATATAGGGTATGTCGAAAAACTCCCATCTCTTTTTCTCCCTCAACGTCAAAATCATCCTGCATCGCTGGGGAAGTACCAACCCAGTGTTTACAAAGTGAACATGCGAAGAAGATCAAACACCCTTTACAGAAAAAAGGTAAAACAGCGAGGTAGGATGATTTTGGAGTTGAGGGAGAACATGAGATGGAAGTTTTTCGACATATCCTAACTGTCTTTAACCTCAAAAAAAAAACTGAGTTCAGGCAGACCTAGACAAGACAAGCGTTTAAGGTTAAAAAAATATATCAATTGCTGACATCAAGTTTCGGTCAACATGAATGTGTGTTGGCAGTGTGAGCCTTAAGGTGTCCTTTCTGTGTAAAAGCCTTTCCACACTCAGAGCAGCTGAAAGGCTTTATCCCAGCATGAATTAACATGTGATTCCTCAAGCTTCCTTTACATATGAAACTCTTTTCACACTGAGAGCAGCTGAAAGGCTTTATTCCATTGTGAATTAACATGTGAGTCTTAAGGTTTGAGTTACGTGTGAAAGTGTTTCCACACACAGAGCAGATGAAAGGCTTTTCCGAAGTGTGTCTTACCAAATGATTGCTAAGGTGTACCTTCTGTGTAAAACTCTTTCCACAGTGAGAGCAGGTAAAAGGCTTTATTCCAGCATGAATTAACATGTGATCCTTAAGGTTTTTGTTACACGTGAAAGTTTTTCCGCACTGACAACAGTTGAAAGGCCTCTCTCCATTATGAATTCTCATCTGCTTAATAAAGCTTCCTTTCTGTTCGAAAGTGTTTCCGCACTGAGAGCAGGTAAACGGATTTATTCCAGTATGAAATAACATGTGAGTCTTAAAGTCTCCTTTACGTGAGAAAGACTTTCCACACTCAGAGCAGGTGAAAGGCTTTTCTGAACTGTGAGTGACCAGATGATCCCGAAAGTGTCCTTTCTGCGTAAAAGTCTTTCCACATTCAGAGCAGCTGAAAGGCTTTTTCTCACTATGGATTCTCTTGTGTTTGTTAAGGCTTGTTTTATGTTTGTAAGTGTTTCCGCACTGAGAGCAGCTGAAGGGCCTCAAGACGTCTGTTATTTGATTGCTGCAACTCACTGATTGTTCTCCAGTCACATCATGACCTTTCTGACACTGTTTCTCCTCCACCTCATTCAGATCTTGTCTTTCTTCTTTCACTTTGACCAGGCCTAAAATGAAATCATTAAAAAGATGAAAATCAATGGAAACATTTGGAAAATGAAACGTTAAAATATTTGTATACAGATGAACATGTCCTACTTCAAACTTCAAATCACCCCACATCGCTGTTTTACCTTTTTTTTTTTCTTTTCTGTTTTCTGCCTTTGCACGTTCACTTTGTAAACACTGGGTCTGTACTTTTGCAGCGAAGTAGGACGGTTTGGAAGTTGGAGGAGGAAATGAGATGAGAGTTTTTTGACACCCTAACTGTACTGACCTGGGTTACACATATGCCTCACGGAGCAAGACAAAATGGCCATTTGTGGTTAAAAAGTACAAATATTAATTTAAGAAAATAACCAATCGTTTTGCAAGACAAGCTCTTTTAGAGCCTGTTGAAGCTGCGTTAAATATTAAATTAAATTGTGTTTATTGACATTCATAACATTACAGTAAGTCCAAATTAATTAATATGACATTTCATTATTCTGGGAACATTCTCTGTAGGTCATGAAATTAAAATCTAAAAATAACCTGCAGGGAACGTTCTGGGAGGGTTCTTTTTAGGTTATAAAATTTTACCAAAAAATAACCTGTAGGGAACGTTCTGAGAACGTTCTTTATAGGTTATTAAAGAAGAACCTACAGGGAACGTTCTCATTTGGTTGCCGAAAAAATAACCATATGGGAACGTTCTGTGTTTGCTGGGATATCATCTCTGTTCAGTCACATTCTAGTAAACACAGTTAATTTCTTGTTTTTACAAGGATCCGCAGACACTATGCATCTAGAGCTTTGTTATCTTAAAGTACCACAAACAGTCAAGATAAGAAGAATAAACACCAACCTCCTTGTTCCTCGTACTTTATTCTCCAGGGTTCTGGTTCTTCTTGTTTTATTCTCCAGGGTTCTGGTTCCTCCTGTTTTATTTTCCAGGGTTCTGGTTCACTCGTGTCCTCCTCACTCTCCTCTTTAACAAACACCATCTTCACAGCAGCAGATCTCAGTTCAGATGATACTCCTCCAGATATTCCTGCTCGCTTCAAACCTTAGTCATGGCTATAAGGATGAGAATATTACTGGTATTTACTGACCTGATTAAAAAAATGAAGAAGTATTTTTTCTTCTTACATAAACTACATTTCTAACAGTTCGTATTGAAACAGTGTCATGACAAAACAACAAATGCGCGGTGAAACTAATCTTCTTCCTCTGAGGTTTTAATGGTGTTTGGCAAAATATGCGTCTTAGCGCCTCCGCTGGGCTGGAGTGTGACGCGTCGAGAGGAGGGAAATAATTCGGGGAAATAACGATTTTATGCTTTTGAATGAAGTGAAGTAAAAGTAAAAGTTTCTCAAAATAAAACTACTCCAGTAAAGTACAGTCACTGTCCATCACTGAACCATGGTAATCACAAATAAATAATGGTTTGGTACACTATATAGTTTCACTATGGCATTTGGAATTAAACTCTGGTGATTGTTAAGGTTTAAAAGGTATTACTGCCCTGACTGATACTGCTGTTCCATCTGGTATTTTAACAGCATTCTTATTGGTTATTTTTGTGTGTTAAAAAGAAAAACAAAAAAGACATTTAAAAAAAAAATGAAGGACAAAATGTAAAAAAATTCTCAGTCCCTTTGGCCTAATTCTCAGGATGTGAACAGCTTTTTTCTTCTCAAAACTATAAAACTGAAATATGTTCAGCTCTCTGAACAATTTGTTTGTAGTTGAAACCAGATTTTTTTTTTGAGTCTTCACATGATCCAAATCTGTCAAACGTGCTTGTATCAAATATCTACCAATGTCCACAAAGAAGATATAAACTTGTAGCAATAGTATTTTCCCATCTCTCTCTGATGGATGTAATTTTGTGGCAATTTTTGTCTCTTCGTGAAAGAAATGTCTAAAAAATAGACATGCAAATATGAATGTTTTGTCCACATGTAACACACAACTGCACAAATAAATGTGTTGTTTAAATTCAAATGTGCATATTCTTTCTCTGTGTACTATAGACTTTTCTCAGTGAACCTTTACCTACTATTTAAATCAACCAGCGAACACACCCATGTGGGGTCCAAATGGTTTGCACATAGGGCCCAGTCACTTTTGTTCCAAAAAAAAGACCTGCTGAGAACCTGATGGATTGAATCTCTTTTATTGTGCAAAATACATGCTGAAAAAAAAAATGAATCAAACGCAACAGGGTTATGTTTAGTAATAGCATCGTCTGCCAGACGTTTGTATACAGCAGATGCTTTCCAGATCAAGAGATCTTTACCAGACATCTCACAGACATACGTGCGCTATCTGGGTTAAGACCACGTGTTATTGTTTATCTTGCCGAAATGTAAAAATAAAACCTACATGGTTTTATTTTATGTAAAACCATGTTTTGTTCTTTTGTAAGGGTTGTGTTATCATCTGCCTTCGCTCCCTCTAAACCTGTTATAAAACGATGTGACAATTTTACAGTACCTAATGACTGCTACCGCTAACATTTGCAAGCAGACACTTAAGTAAGTAAACAAAGACAAAAGTCACTTGAAGTCCTGCTTCCCTGCTCCACCTGGGCACTTTCCACCCATTCACATCCATCGGGGATTCTCCCGGTTTTCCAGACGGCCATAAATATTTCCCCATATTATTTTCCTCCTCTCGACGCTTCACACTCCAGTCCAGCGGATGGCGCTAAAACACGTTTGTTTGCCAAACACCATTAAACCTCAGAGGAAGAAGATTAGTTTCACGCGCTTGTTTCTTCGTAACGGTGTTTTAATATAAACAGTTAGAAATGTAGGTTCTGGGAATAGAAAAATACTGTTTGTAAATAAGGTCAGTAAATGCGTGTAATATTCTCATCCTCGTAGTCGTGACTAAGTTTTGAAGCAAGCAGGAATATCTGCAGGAGTATCAGCTAAACTGAGATCTGCTGCTGTGAAGATGGTGTTTGTTAAAGAAGAGAGTGAGGAGAACAGGAGTGAACCAGAACCCTGGAGAATAAAACAAGAGGAACCAGAACTCTTGAAAATAAAACATGAGGAACTGGAACCTTGGAGAATAAAACATGAGGAACCAGAACTCTTGAGAATAAAACATGAGGAACTGGAACCTTGGAGAATAAAACTCGAGGAACAAGGAGGTTGGTGTTTATTCTTCATTTATCTTGAATGTTTGGTGTACATTAAGATAGCAAATCTTTAGACACAGTGTGTCTTCAGATACTTGTAAAAAGAAGACCGTATCTGTTTCTACCAGAATTGAGACAGAGATGAAAATTATTAGACATTTTGGAATTAAAAACTGTTTGTTTAAAGCACTTCTTGAAGAAAACATGAATCTGGCAATCTTTACTTCCTCCACTCCTTCGTCTCCCTTGACCCTGATTTAAAGGGGAGGGGGTGGGGTACAATACGTTTCCAGAAGTATTATTCTAATTTTCTTTACTGTACTTGCCTTGATGGTACGCCGAATTTCTGGTTTGAAGAATTGGTATGATGCCGAGGCTGTTACCAAAAACAATTTTTTGGTTCCCAGAACGTTCGTTTTTAGTTTGTAGAACATTCCTAAAATGTTATTTTCTGTTTCCCAGAAAGTTAGTTTTTGGTTTGTAGATCATTATTCTAACTTTATTATAACGTTCCCAGAGCGTTATTTTTTTGATTCCCAGAACATTATTTTGTTATGGTTTATTGTTGGTTAGCCATGAAAGTTTTTTTCTAACACAAATAGAATGTTAGTTTTTGGTGACTGTTATTTTAACGTTCCCTCAACGTTATTATAAAATAATTTCTAACCTCTTTACTCCAACATGATCACTCTGCTACATGTCAGTAATCATCCAGCACAATCAAATATTTTTAAATAACCATCAGGGAACATTCTCTATAATTTATTTTTGGGTTATTTAATAATAACCACCATGCAATGGATGTCCTGTGTTTGCTGCATTCAAGCACACAACCTACATACATACATATATATATATATATATATATATATATATATATATATATATATATATATAATTTCTTTTATCATCACAAGACTGCAATCACTTCCTGTTAATAAAGTATCTGGAAAGGGTCTACTCTATGAACAATGCATGGAATTACATTAAATAAAACAAGCAAATTAAACAATAACTCACATGTATCTGGTCCACTGATGAAGCCATGTCTCAACTCAAGTGAATTATCTTATAACAGGCGTCCAATACTGACTTCAGGAAAAAGGGAATAACCAATGACATTTGAGGTTACAATTTAAACAGCAAGCCCCACTCCACGACTGACAAAAATAAAAGTGTTTGCGCGAGAATGTGGGGAATGATCATGCGTGTGCAAGGGCTAGAAAATATATTTTTATTTTCATGTAAGAAACATTATAAATGTGCACTTCAACAGAAGTGTCCCAATTGATTTTCATTTTTTTTATGATTTCATTTTAGGCCTGGAAAAAGTGAAAGAAGAAAGACAAGATCTGAATGAGGTGGAGGAGAAACAGTGTCAGAAAGACCATGATGTGACTGGAGAAAAATCAGTGAGTTGCAGCAATCAAAATACAGACGTCAAAAGGCCTCTCAGCTGCTGTCAGTGCGGAAACACGTTCAAACATAAAAGAAGCCTTACGAAACACATAAGAATCCATAAAAAAAAGCCTTTCAGCTGCTCTCAGTGTGGAAAGAGTTTTACAGAGAAAGCACACCTTGAAGGTCATTTGCTAAGTCACTCTTCAGAAAAGCCTTTTAACTGCTCTGAGTGTGGAAAGAGTTTTAAACAGAAAGGAAGCCTTATCAAACACACGAGAATTCATAGTGGGGAAAAGCCTTTCAGCTGTTGTCAGTGCAGAAAAACTTTCACGTTTAACAACAACCTTAAGAGTCACATGTTAATTCATGCTGGAATAAAGCCTTTTATCTGCTCTCAATGTGGAAAGAGTTTTACCCAGAGAGTACACCTTAACAATCATTTGGTAACTCACTCTTCAGAAAAGCCTTTCACCTGCTCTGAGTGTGGAAAGTCTTTCAGACGTAAAGGATACCTTAAGACTCACATGTTATTTCATACTGGAATAAAGCCTTTCACCTGCTCTCAGTGTGGAAAGAGTTTCATATGTAAAGGAATCCTAAGGAATCACAAGTTAATTCATACTGGGATAAAGCCTTTCAGCTGCTCTGAGTGTGGAAAGAGTTTTACACAGAAAGGACACCTAAAGGTTCACACTGCCAGCATGCATTTACATCCAAACAACAAAATGAAAAAGTGAATTTTGCATCTGGTGACTGCTTCGTAGTGATGGATATTGTTAGGGTTTTAAAGGTATTACTGCTTTTACTGATACTGCTGATCCATCTGGTGTTTTAACATTATTCTCATTGGTTTTTAAAACAAAACAGACATTTTAAAGAAATTAAGAACAAATTCAAAACATTGCTGACATTTCAAAAGTCCCTTTGGCCTAATTCTAAGGAAGTGAAACTTTTAAATATGTTGAGCTCTCTGAACAATTAGTTTCTTGTCACTTCACATACAAAATGATCCACAATCGTACTTCCATACTCAAATATCAATATCATATACCAATGTCCACCGAGAAGATGGAAACTTGTAGCACTAGTATTTTTCCCCTTTCTCAGATGGGTCATTTTGTGTATAAAATGTGTCAAAGTAGACATGCAAATGTGAATTTTCTGTTTACATGCAACACACTACTACACAAATAAACATGCTGTGGAAATTCAAATGTGCGTGTTCTTTCTCTGTGTACTAATTTTCGCAGTAAACTTTTACCTACCATTGAAATCAACCAGCGAACACACCCATATGGGACCCAAGTGGGTTGTACCTAACATGTCATCTGCTAAAGGCCTGAATCTCTTAATCTCTTCTACTGTGAAAAAAAAAAAAAAAAAACATGCTGAAAAAACGAATCAAATACAGCAGGGTTATGTTAACAGGGTTAGCAATAGTATGGTTTACACTACAAACGACCCGATCCCATTCATTTCGATGAAGAGCTTTTGAGTTTTTCGGCGGATTTATTAGCTACGATTTGTATAAAAACCATAATTAATTGGTAATTACCATGGTTTAACAATAGTAACCATGGTTTTGTGTTTTATTTTTTTAGTAAAACCACGGTTTCTTTTTGTTTGGGTTGTGCAGTTGTCTACCTTAGATTCAATTTAAAACTGTTACAAAACGATGTAAAACCATATTAAACCCGTTCAATATTTTGTATTTATTTATTTTTTTCTCTAATTTTGTTTTATTGTTATTTTTATTTAGGCTACGTCTTATAATTGTCACGTGTTTTCATAAATTCAAATTTTTTTATTGAACATTTGACTAACAATTCACTCGTTTTACTCCTCTAATCGCAAAAACGTGTTGATAGATATCAAATAGCATGCGAGTGAGCGAGCCTATAATTTTAATTCCTTTTCATTTATTTGTGCATATCGGGATAGCGCACCTTGTACATGCAATTTACCCCATATTATATCTCTCTCGTCGCTTCACACTCCAATCCAGCGGGTAGCGCTAAGACGCATACGTTTGTTTGCCAAACACCATTAAACCTCAGTGAAAAAAGTTTAGTTTCACCGCGCTCTCTGTTGTTTTGTTGCGATTCTGTTTTAATACACACTGTTAGAAATGTAGTTTCTGTAAATAGAACAATACAGTTTTTGAACCAGGTCACTAAATACCTCATCCTCATAGTCGTTTTGAAGCAAGCAGGAACATCTGGAGGAGTATCATCTGAACTCAGATCTGCTGCTGTCAGTATGGTGTTTGTTAAAGAGGAGAGTGAAGAGGACATGAGTGAACCAGAACCCTGGAGAATAAAACAGGAGGAACCAGAACCCGTGAGAATAAAAGAGGAGGAACAAGGAGGTTGGTGTTTATTCTTTACCCCCTTGAAAATACCAGCATATGCTGGTTAGGTAGGTTTTGATGCTGGTCCTTTGCTGGTTTATGTTGGTCTTGACTACATTTTGATATTATATGTTATGGACCCCCAACTCATAAGCATTGCAATTTCGGTTGCATATGAGAATGACAAATGGCAAACGAAACAAAGCATAACATAAAAGCTCTACCTGTTTTTACTGCGCAGCATGAACCATTTGGCAGCTCAGACCAATAATTGAGCACAGTGTAAGAAAACTGCTCCAAGCTCAGTACAGGTTTACTCAGAAACCAATGTTGATTTATTGCATAGTGCTACGAGATCCAGTGAGAAGCATTTCAATTCCTAACTCAAGCTCAGTGCTTTACTGTCAAATGTGTTTTAGCAAGTAAACCAAATAAACATGTAATATTATTAGTAACTGCACTAATTAATGCAAAACAGTAGTCGTTTCATGATTAAATTATCTTTAATTTTGGTACCCCACACACCAGCCCCCAGTGCTACCAAATCTGCTACTGGTGCCACCATCTGTAGAACTTATTGTTAATCTAGAGCCCTGCACTGTTACTGAATCAACCATTTTTGCTTTTATTTCAGAGTTGATTATAGAAAGAGAGAATGGAGAATCAAGCGAAGTTGAGGAGAAAAAGCACGCCAAAACTGGAGAAAACAAAGATTTAAAGAAAAGAGGAGCCAAGGACTCTGCCACCTGCACTCAGTGTGGAAAGAGTTTTACACACAAAAAAAGTCTTGAGTGTCACATGAGAGTTCATTCAGGAGAGAAGCCGTTCACTTGTGATCAATGTGGGAAGAGTTTCGCACAATCAGCGAACCTTAAGTAACACACATCCACACTGCAGAAAAACCGTACAAGTGTTCACAATGTGACAAGAGATTCAGTCAGTCAGGAGACTTGAAAATACATGAGAGGATCCACACTGGAGAGAAACCGTATCAGTGTTTACACTGCAACAAGCGATTCAAGAAGTCAGGAGACATGAAAATACACGAGAGGATACACACTAGAGAGAAACCTTATAACTGTTCACACTGTAACAAGAGATTCAGTCAGTCAATACATCTGAGAACACATGAGAGGATTCACTCTGGAGAGAAACTGTATCACTGCATTGCATGTGGAAAGCGTTTCAATCATTCATTTGCTCTACACAGTCATGCAAAAGACAATCACAGTAAGTAGATCATCTTCAGTTCCTGCACTTTCAGATCTGATGCCACTTCCTCATCAAATGTAACCCAATTACGCATCAAGCTATAGTAAATAAAGTTCATCTCCATCTTCAAAACCAGCAGATTCAACTGTGAGATTCAGATCAACTAAATGAAGGCGTTCCTTCCCAAAGAACAACGTCAAAAAGTTGTTTTATGATATAAATGATATCATTATTTCTTTTGAATTTCATATAATGTTCAGTTGTCTTATGTGTCACATGTGGTTTAATTACTCTGTCATAAAGCCATTAGCTATTACTGAGAGAACCTTCTGCTTTCAATTTTTGAATAAAGCTTTTTAATTGCCTAATAAACTATATTTTACTTTACACACAATTGAGATTAATTGAGAAGGCTGTTTGTCTGTTAAGGCCGGGAAACACCAAGCCGACGGTTGTCCATTGGTCAACATTGGTTTGTTTTTTCAATTAGATTTTACTTTTACTTTCACTTTCAAAATAGTGGAAATTGATGTCAAGCGATTGTTGTTTGGGTTTTCCTCGATTTCCTTCGCTTTTAAATATGCGTATTTTACTTTCAATTTAAAGAATTAGCCGCAATTCGCCGTAGAGCCAATTTAACCTTTTCACACGTGAGTTTAAAATATTCTATCTAACCCCAAAGAGTGAGTTTTTTTAGGCGACCGTTATTTTGGAATGTTTCGCATTACTGTTTCCATGGCGACGCGTCATGTGACACACCGCAGCCACAACAGCACTGTAAGACACATGGATCGCTTTTATTTCGTTTTCCTTTTTTTATTATTAATATTCACAAGCATTCTCGCTATATTTTGAAATATATGATATTCCGATTTCGAAATATGTGCAAGTAAATGTATTTAAAAGTCCAAATACTTTTATTATGACCGCGTTAGTTCATCTATACCGGGTGATGGGCGCCGCCATGTTTGTTCGCGCTGAATCCGAGCTGTGGGATTTAAGACACGCAAATTTATCCTCTCCTCCCGAAAGACATTAAAGTAAGTCTCTGGTGAGCTGGGAGAAGAGGAGAGTGAACTTTATAGTTACCTGCATAATCTGTATATGATATCAATAAATTATGCTGTCAGAATATATTTGTAGGATCATTATTGCGGCTTCCATAGACATCAGTGTGTATTTTACAAACTATAAATGTATGGTTTTGCTAGTACTTATGTTTATTTAAATGTCTGAAACCTAAAATAAGCATTATATGGTTGAAAACACTGAATAGTTGTGATAATATGACAAGCAGTCAGCGCGTCCGATCTGGCTCAGAGCCAGCCAAAGCGCCAAAACAGATTTGAATTTAGCAGCTGATGACGTGATGCGGCGAACGTTCGAATCACACCGGTGTGATCGTACGCTTCAGGGACCAGCCAAGACAAATCACGGTGTGATCGTACGTTCTAAAGCGTTAAGCAACAACAAAACAACGTCACAAATACAAAACGAATAAAAATACAGCATGTTATGTACCTGATATGAAATAAGAAACTACTTAGGTTACACAAAGTTTAAATAGCCTAACTGTGGAACCAAATAAATAAGCGTTTATTAGCAAAAACGAATAAGAAAGCTTGGAGGTATATATAAAATAAAATAAAATGTAAATAAAGTTTAAAGCAGCAAACACTGTGGATAAATAAGAAGCTAATGTTTAAAAAAAAAATTCCAAAATCACCTCAGATAAACGGCAAAAGACAACAGGCTTTTCAAAATCTTTTATTAATAGACTCCTCGATCTCCTCCGCCTTTTAGCGGAAACCATATGGCCCTAGAAATATAACATTGACTACGTTTACATGGACACCAGTAATCTAATTAATGACCTTATTCTGAATAAGACAATAATATGATTAAGCTGTTTACATGAGTTGCTTTTAGAATATTCCTTTCATGTTCCCGTTTTACATGTTATAGTACATAGATCGATTAATGACACACATCATTACGTCCACACGCGACGCTATCAGTTCATCTTCGTTATAGACTTTTGGATGTTTGGGTTTTAATTTTACAAAAGCTTGAAGTGGCACTGGACATATGCAACAAATATTTTAGAATGTGTGAGTTAAAATTTGCCGTGGTCGCATTTGTGCGAGTGCATGCTGTGCTGCTCCAAAGCGTCTGATCCATACAGCGAGCGTTTCAGAGCCAGTCAGTTTTTAGGACCAAAAAAAAATAAAAAAACCCACACTCAAGCACAGTCACCGAAAGCCAGTTTAGTTTTACTTTTTTTGTTTGTTTTCATTTTGAAAACCCTGTTATCTTTGCCGTTTACCTCACATTACGCTTTGGAGGCTTTCTTTTATTAATTTTTTTATTAATTATTTTGATTGCTCAGTGTTTGCGCGCCCTGTAATAAATTGTTTAGTCGGCATATAACAGCATGTGATGGAGTCCATGCCTCGTCTTATTAGTTTTTGTTAATAAATGCTATATAAGCTAGTTTTAATTTATTTTTGTTATGCTGTTTAATTAAAAATAACAAATCCATCTTTTAAGAATTTGTTTTAATCTTAAAATTGATAGGTGTAGCCTTATATATGCAAGCAAAACCAAGATCATGAATTCGATAGTAAAAGTAAAAAGCATCCTAAGACATTCCAATAGCGGAAATCCCGTTCACAAAATTAAAATAAATAGGCTACAAATACAAATAATACTAATGAAAAAGGGGGTTGAATGTTAAAAACGTTTCCATAAAACTAAAAATTATGATAACAAACTAGGCTATTTATCAGCAATGAGCATTGATTAAGCCCATGTTGTAGCAAAAAATAAATAAATAAAAATGAAACCAAAGCGCAACCAACTGAGAGCGTTATGCCGCGTTCCAGACAACCCGTTACCCGTGTTTTTCCAAACTTCTACCCGTGAAAGTGCACTGGAACGGCACTCAAACCCGTGAATTCCCACCCGTGAACTCGTACTAGATCGACGACGTACTCCCAGTTCCGAGTTCTGACGTGACATAGCCCGAGAAACAACAATAAAGCCTCTAGGAGTGCGGTGTTTAGTGGCACACGGTGGAAAAATTGAGTTTAGGACAATATAACGTTGCAATCAAATTATTAATACTATAAAAATAATAAATGCTTGGCGTGACTTGCCTGGAACGCTACAAAGTCCTGAGTCGTGGTTTGAACACGTGATTTACGAGCTCAAAAACCTGCCTGGAACGCAGCATTAGTGTGTATCCTGTCACAAAATGTGGCGAAAAGTCCTACAAGGGGAATAGTCTGATTAAGGTGTGTACATGTCTTCCATAATGCGACTAAAATAGGAATACTCCACCTGTCTTAATTCGATTTGTGTTTACTCCGATTATGACTTTAGTCGGATTAAATTAATCAAAAATCTCAGTTTACATGGTTGCTTCTTAATCAGAGTATTGTCTTAATCGCGTTAAAATCGGAATATTGTTGTCCATGTAAACGTACTCATTGTTAATAGCCTACCCTTGTTTTGGTTTCTTCTTTAAAGTATACTATTGATAGCTACTGACTATGATCTCACGCAGTTTGTTTGACGTGTTGTTTTGTAGATGTTTTGTTGTTTTATAAATATCTTTGATCTGTAGTGTAGCAAGTCAATCCCGGGCCCACATACAAAAAATTTGCAGGGGACCCCCAATCATATTATGGGCTCCAACTCGGTTAACTTGTTGATTTTTTTTTAAGTAGCCCACATACAACGTGTCACACCCCCGGACTTTCCTGTTGGTTTCTCCCATTCTCCCCCGCAGCTCTGTGTGTTTTGGTTTCTCCCTCATCGTCTGCAGCTGTGTCTGTTATTAGTCTGTGTATATAAGGTGTGTGTTTTCCCCTGTACTCTTGTTGGTCTTTAATGTTATCCTGATGTTTCTACTCCGTGTTCCTGTGTCTGCCTGTTCCCATTGGATTTATTAAATGTTTGTTTCTTTACTACGTCGTTGTTCGTGTGTTCCTGCCTGAGTTGTGACAGAAAGACCAACCTAAACAGTTTTTTTTTGCGTGTATTCCACCCCGTTTTGTTTATCGTCCTGTTTTTCAGTCTTTTGTTTCCGTTGTGTTCCAATATGCATCACCTTCGACCTGAACTCATCCTCCTCCGGCTGAAGCAGGGGGATTTACCGCTCGAGGGATTTACCGTGATGTTCCAGCTAGTAGCTATCACCACCAGCTACCCGGACGACGCGCTCTGCACGTTCTATGATGCTAGTCTAAACGCATCATGCAGAGCGCCGTCGTCCGAAGACGGCCCTCGAGCGGACTTCGCCGCGTTTGTGGAGTGGACACTGGCGAGAAACAGACCGTCGTTTCCCGCCTGTTCCCAGGACTATCTCGTCAGTGTCACTCCAGACCCAGAGCCCAGCCAGCCTCCCCGACCGACGGATTATGAGCCCATCGTAGACGGAAAGCCCGAGCTCGGAGCGACAGCAGTATGGAGTGCCGAAAGGGTCAAAACTGCTGATCAGGTGCGTGAGCCGGCCATTACATCTGCGACGGTGGAGTGCTTCGTGGAGCAAGAGAGGGCGGTAGAGAGCCCCGCCCACTGCACTATCACTGAGGGTGAGCCGAAACAAGGTTTTGGGGATGTAATGGACTGTGTTATGGAAATGCCTATCTGCCTGGACTTCCCACCCACCCTCCCTCTTCTGCCTAGTCCTGAATCTCCGCTGATTCCGCCCAGCCTTCCTGAATCCCCGCTGTCTACTGTCTGTCCCCTTGCTCACCCTCAGCCCTCCATCTGTGCGGTGGGTTCGCCGCAGGTCTGCCAGTCTCCATCGGTGGCAGGGCTGGAGGATCCCTCACCATCGCCTCCAGCCTCAGAGTCCTGGACTCCACCTCGGCCCTCCGACCCTGCGGCTCCACCCCGGCTCTCTGCTCCCTCATCTCCGCCGTCGCCCGTCGATCCACCAGCTCCACCGGGCTCCATCGGCCCTCCGGCTCCGCCCTGGTCAGTCGTCGCCCCACCTTCGCCTCAGGACTATACTCCTCCGGCTGTGCCTCGTCGCTCCGTCCCACCGGCTCTGTGGACCTCCTCCCTCCCGTGGGCACAGCCTCGGTCCTCTGTCGCTCCGGCTCCGCCGCGGATCTCTGGATCTCCATCTCCGCCTTGGTCGCCAGAGCCTTGGGTTCCGCCTTGGCCCTCCGGATCCGCGGTGTCACCCAAGATCTTCGGCTTTCCGTCTCCGCCTCGGGCTCCACCACCACCTGCTCCGCCTCCGTCGGTCGGATCCATGGAGTCGTCAGCCTCTCCTCCACCATGGCTCCTCCCTCCATCGGCTCCACCGTGGATGGACATCTTGGCTGCGGCCTGGGTCCCACCTGGCTCCTCCTGCTCCAGCCCCCTCCTGTCACCTCCTTGGCTCCTCCCTCCGTCACCACCCTGGACTGCATCTTGTTCCCTCCTCTCGGAAGTCCGTCCTCCACCTAAGCCCCCTCCAAAGACTAGGTACTGTTCCCTTTTGTATGTTTTGTCGGCACGAGGACGTGCCTTCCGGGAGGGGGAGGTAATGTCACACCCCCGGACTTTCCTGTTGGTTTCTCCCATTCTCCCCCGCAGCTCTGTGTGTTTTGGTTTCTCCCTCATCGTCTGCAGCTGTGTCTGTTATTAGTCTGTGTATATAAGGTGTGTGTTTTCCCCTGTACTCTTGTTGGTCTTTAATGTTATCCTGATGTTTCTACTCCGTGTTCCTGTGTCTGCCTGTTCCCATTGGATTTATTAAATGTTTGTTTCTTTACTACGTCGTTGTTCGTGTGTTCCTGCCTGAGTTGTGACACAACGTGAGTATTCATAAGCTGCTTTATTTACGATATAAATGCTTGAAAATAATATTTAACGTTTTCAAGTCCATTCATTATTTGTAGCACGCAAGTCTCAGTCTATAAATTTGGTCAATTTTATGATAAAATACAAACAATAAATGTGTTTTTACGCTCTTTATTTGTAGGTGTGATAACTATATTCGTCTCAGATCATGCAGCATGTGAATCAATGATCTTTTTCTTTTAATACAGTAATTGCAGCACGGAGAAAAAAAAAAAACAACAACAACAACTATGCCACTATGTTTAAAAAAGTAAACATTTTGTGAAGTCATAAGAATAGTAAAAAATAATAGTAAAATTTAGCCTACCTCAGAAAAGCCAACATGCCTATGACTTTGCCAATTGCACATTGTTTTATTTTCTCTCATAAATAAGCGACTTGAAGTCTACTGTTATTCACGTTAAATGTGAAAAAATAAAAAGACAGGTGGAATTTTCACATTTACTTTACGCAACCATGATTTTATTACATGAATTATTTCGTTTTAAAGTAGTAATTCAAAGCATTCTGTAGATATAATTTATCATGTTTGTGAGGCATTCGTATTATATTTTTGTGAAGCGCTCCTCCTCAAGATAGAGACGGTAGAAAGCGGATGCTTGTTTTCTTTAGCTTTTTATAACGTTTTGATGATATTGTGAGTGCACACAAATAAAACCAGACCTTTTGCAATTCCAAAGATGTTACCTTTATGAGTAAAAATGATGGCTAGAATTTAACAAATATAAAATGTTCTAAATTGCCTTTATGAAGAAACGAAACGAAATCAAGCCACTTTGCCATCAGAATCCAAAACTTAACTTTTTTAATGGCTGAGCGTTTTGTGCGCTTTTGTGTGATCATTTGTTTGTGTCGAAAAGCGTATTCTGCCCAGTCCCAAATGGCTTACCTCAGGTGCACTCATGGTTTGCGCCAAGCACTGTAACATGATATGCAGTAGGTAATAAAAAGAATATGCACAGTGATGAAAGTAATTATTGTATTTGAGCTCTAATTTGTATGGTTTGTGTTTTGGTTGACCAGTCGTATTAACTGAAATAAAATAGTAGTTTTTGGTTTGTATAACGTTATTATAATACTTTAAATGTTACAATTTTATTTTACCAGAAACCCAAAGGGTCAATTGCAGTTTGCATTACAGTCCCATTATAACTAAAACCATTACAAATGACTTTAACACAAAGTTACGGCTTTGAATTGGGTGTCACAGCTTCTTGTAAAATTGGAGGGGATATAAAGCAATATCCTCTTTAGTTATTCTCTTCACCACAGACAAAAGTAGGAATTTGATGTTAGACACAAAATAACACTTTCAAAAACCTTCAAAATTTCTTTGTGGATATGGATTTCACACTGTTTAAGTTGACGTTTCATGCCAAATCTGTTTAATATTTTGGATTTAGTTCTTTTTTTCATCATTAGATCATCACTGATCTAAATTACCATATAAACAATCAAATGTGTGATCTTCAATGAAATATTTGATTTGACTAATAAATTGGCTCGTTTTTCTTTAGGCCTACTAATCCTTACTCACAAAAACTGTTGAGGTTAATTGAATACCATGCAAGTCTTAAATTTTAAGTCCTTTTCATTTATTTGTGCAGATCGACTTTTTAAAGGAAAAAAACAGAACCTTGTACATGCACTAAGTAATTTCCCCCGTATTATTTCCGTCCTCTCGACGCTTCACACTCCAGTTCAGCGGATGGCGCTAAAACACATAGCCTACTTTGTTTACCAAACACCATTAAAACCTCAGAGGAAGAAGATTAGTTTCACCGTGTTCTGTGTTGTTTTGACGTTATGCTGGTTTAATACAAACTGTTAGAAATGTTGATTATGTTACTAAAAATACAGTTTTTGAATCACTTCAGTAAATACCCGTAGGCCTAATACACTCATCCTCATAGTCGTGACTAAGATTTGAAGGAGGAATATCTGGAGGAGAATCAGCTGAACTGAGATCTGCTGCTGTGAAGATGGTGTTTGTTAAAGTGGAAAATGAGGAGGACACGAGTGAACCAGAACCATGGAGAATAAAACAAGAGGAACCAGAATCCATGAGAATAAAAGAAGAGGAAACAGAACCCTGGAGAATAAAACAGGAGGAACAAGGAGGTTGGTTTTTATTCTTTATCAATCTTTAATGTCTGTTTGTGATACATTAGGCATACAAAGCTTTAATAATACTGACAGTTATAAAGTTTCAAGCTGACTTAGTTTGTTGTAATAGAAACAATATTGAAGAGATGTTGAATAATATAAATATGGAGCAGCAAACAATAAGGGACATATTTTTTAAACAAAATGTATGGTAAATTGTGTAGTTGATCAAACATGTTTAATCGTTCTTCTTATTGAAACATGGGATTTCTGGCTATAATGTTTTGAAAATGATATCTTGAAGATCAGTGTACCTCATTCATCAAACGTTTTAGGGATGTATCATTTATAAAATTGCATCAAAAGAAACAAAATATTTACACTGGGTTCACTTTTATGTATTTACACACTTTTATATTTCTCTTCTCTTGCTTTTATTTTAGAGTTTACAGAAGAAAGTGAGGAGAACGAAGAATTGACTGAAGCTGAAAGGAGAAATCATGTCAAATCTGGACTCACCTGCACTCAGTGTGGGAGGAGTTTCACACGCAAATATAGTCTTAAGGAGCACATGAGAGTTCACACTGGAGAGAAGCCGTTCACTTGTAATGAATGCGGGAAGAGTTTCACAAAATCAGCAAACCTCAAGGATCACATGAACATCCACACTAGAGAGAAGCTGTACGCATGTGATCAATGTGGCAAAACATTTCTGAGGGCTTCAGACCTGAAGAAGCACCTGATAGTTCATACAAAGGAGAAGCCACATTCATGTCATTCGTGTGGAAAGAGTTTTTCACGTCTAGAACATTTGAGAGTACATCAGACAATACATACTGGTGTGAGAGAGCACATGTGCTATGAGTGTGGGAGGTCTTTTAACTTTGCACGGTGTTTAAAACGACACCAGATGATCCACACTGGAGAGAAACCTTACAGGTGTTCACACTGCAACAAGACATTCAATCGTTCAGAAAACCTGAAAAGACATGAGAGAAATTACACTGGAGAAAAAAAACATACCGTGACAAGAGATTCAGTCGGTCAACACATTTGACATTGTTTGTAGTTTGCTTACTCTTTCACGAAGGACAGTAGCTTTTTACAAACTGAAGAAGAGGGGAAGCTGAAGAAGAGACTGTAAAATAATTTAAAAAATGCAGAAGCAGGATATACTGTCATGTTGCCTTGCAACTGATACTCATTTTGCTGCTTTTGTACATATGAAAAGATACCTGCTGCCTAATTAAAATATATTTGAACATTGTAATGTTTTAATATATAATTTTCTTGTAAATAAAAGTTGTGTATAATAGTGAAAATAAAGCAGTCATGGGTTTTTAGTGTTGTGAAGGGCTCACCCCTTGTTTTTGACCACATTTGGTGCTACAACCCTGCTAAACAGTAAGACTTTAATATGCATTAATCAAGTCTGTTTATACAGTAAAGACTATTAAGTTTTATTTTGCATTTAATTAGTTAATTAGATTTCTTTTGTAGGCTATTATTAACCTAAGTTGTAAGTATTTGTTGGCCAGTACACTGTAAAAAGTTTTCACCAGTTTCAACTTAAAAACTTTAGCAGCTGCCTTAAGATTGTAAGTTAAATCAACTTAAGTCATTTAAACTTACAAGTTATATCAACTCATTTTTATTGTAATAAGTTAAAATGACTGATTTAAGCGGATTTAACTTAAAAACTTAAAGCAGCTGCTAAACTTTGGTTTTTAAGTTGAATCTGGTGAAACTTTTTACAGTGTATAGCCTACTTTTTAAGTATCAAAATAAACTTTGTATGTAAATCTTAAACCGTAAAAAAAAAATGCCTTCATACTGGTGCAACTGCAAATAGATGTAATTAATTTGATTTTATAATAGTAAATAATTTCAACATCATGTTTCTTTACATTTTAGAATGTAATTCACTTTAGTAAAAAAACAAAACAGAAGCACCAGATCGATGAGCAATATTGTAATAGAGTAATAGAGTAACTTTAAAACCTTAAGGATAGTCAAATGCATATTTCAGTTAACAAAACCATAAAATTGGGGTTTTTATGAGTAAATTTACACTTATGAATGTGAAATTTGGTCAATAGAATGAGTAAGTTAATTAAGTAAAAGTACTGTTCCTCTTTGTCAGGATAGTCAGTAAAGCCAAAGAGTACATTTTCCCATAAGAGTGAACAAGGTCTTGAACATTGGATATTTTCACAAATACATTTTTGGACCTTACACCACAGTGTAACTGAGCATGTACAGTGCCAAAATAAGTGCAAGGCAGTTTCCTCATGTTCGTTACAAAAAATACAATTTATATTTAGTCCTTTTTTTAATTTTTGTAAATAATGATTTGCTGGATAAAATCTATGAATAAGCTTATAAGAAACTTCTTTAATCTTATTTCTAAGATGATATTTCTGTGGTAACAACCATACTTTTCTCCAGCAAATCAATTTTCCATTCAATGAAGAGACCCAATGAGACAAAACATAAGGTACAGTAACAATTTCTCTTTGGAAAAGAGTACAAATAGCTTTATTATTATTCTTGAGGTTTGAAGAAAAACATATTTTACCAATATAAGATTTAGTAACATCAAAAGACACTGAATCGAGAGAATAGTATATCAATACCTTTAAATAGCATATGAGTACCTGAAGGGATTGAACTAAAAACAATTGCAAATTCTTTTTGAGTTACTGGTATTTTATAATGAGAAAGGAATTCATCATAAGAAAAGAGTGTTCCTTATTTATTATATAACTAACTAACCAATTTGATATTGTTGTCAAACCAGTTCTTAAAAAAAAGGAATTTGTGTTTGTAAAGAATATTTCTGTTATTCCAGATGAAATAGCGATGAGCAGAAAAATTATGCTTAGCCTATAAATTAATGACCAAGATAAGAGCACTTGTTTGTGGAAGGCAGATAACTTAGCTGGAATTTTATCTATATTATAATTACAAATCAAAACAAAACTAAGACCACCGATATTTGGAAAAATGTAATTAGGAATAAAGTTCCAGATAGAAGTGGGTTTTTTTTAAGTGATGCTTAATCTTAAAGGTATGTATCATAGTAGTGAAATCTAAGAAATTGAGGCCACCATTCTCATATGTATTCATAATTAGTCTTTTTGACATAGTGTGTTCGATTTTTCCATAGGAAATCAAATAGCATTTTATCAATAGTTTTAAACTGATTTTGGCGCTTTTTTGTTGCTCTGCCGTTGATCTCGCCCCGCGGCGATGACATCATCACTAGAGCGCGTTCACTCAGTGATCCATTCTGGTCTTCACATAGAAAATGATCCAAGATCTGTCAAACATACTTGTATACTCAAATATCTACCAATGTCCACAAAGAAGATGACCCTCTCGGATGTAATTTTTCTCTTTGAGAAAGATATTATAAAAATAGACATGCAAATATGAATGTTCTATCTACATGTAACACACTACTAAACAAATTAATGTATTGTTTAAATTCAAATGTGCATATTCTTTCTCTGTGTACAATTTTGACTTTTTTTTCCAGTAAACTTTTACCTACTATTGAAATCAACCAGCGAAAACACCCATGTGGGGATGGTTTGCACATTAGGCCCAGTCACTTTTGTTCCAAAAAAAAGAACATGTCATCTGCTGAGAACCTGATAGATTGAATCTCTATTATTGTGCAAAATGCTGAAAAAAAAAATGAATCAAACACAACATGGTTTAGTAATAGCAAGGTTCACATTACAAACGACACACAGCGTCAAAGTAACACGATCCCATTCATTTCAATGGAGAGCCAGCGATTTCCATAAAACGATGTGGTAATTTTGCAGTAATTGACTGCTACCGCTAACATTTCCGAGAAGTTTAACGCTTAAGTAAACAAAGACAAAACTATAATAGTCTATTTCACTTGAAGTCTTGAACAGTACAGTTTTGCTTCTCTGCTCCACCTGGACACTTTCCACCCATTCACATCCATCGGGGATTCTCCCAGTTTGCCAGATGGCCATAAATAATTCCCCCGTATTATTCCCCTCCTCTTGACGCTTCACACTCCAGTCCAGCGGTTGGCGCTAAAACACATACATTTGTTTGCCAAACACCGTTAAACCTCAGAGGAAGATTAGTTTCACCGCGCTTTTTGTTTTTTTGCTGTGATGCTGGCTTAATGCTAACTGTTAGAAAGGCACGTTCTGTAAATAGAAGAATACCGTTTTTTGAAACAGTTGTGTCAATACGGTAATATTCTCATCCTCATAAGTTTTGAAGCAAACAGACATATCTGGAGGAGTATAAGCTGAACTGAGGTCTGCTGCTGTGAAGATGGTGTTTGTTAAAGAAGAGAGTGAGGAGGACACGAGTGAACCAGAACCCTGGAGAATAAAACAAGAGGAACCAGAAACAGAAACCTACACAATAAAACAGGAGGAAACACAACCCTGCAGAATAAAACAAGAAGAACAAGAAGGTGGGTGTTTATTCCCCATTTATCTTGACTGTTTGGGCTACATTAGGATAACAGAGCTTTAGACACTGTGTAAAAACAAGACCTTAATTGTTTATACTAGAATTGCAACTTATGTGACACCAAGATGATACTATCAGACTTTATTTTAGCTTTTTGGAAACATAAAACTGTTTGTTTACAGTGCCTCTTAAATTTCCAGAAATAAAATTCAAATGCTCCTTCTTTACTGTAATTTCACTGACAGAATGCCAAATTTGTTTTTTCTTGCAGTCATTGTTATTTGTTGCATTAAATCTGGGTTATGGTATGGTACTTCTAAATTATAGTCTTACGTATTAACGAAGTAGTCTAACATAGTATAGGATAATTCAGTCTCGTTTTATTATCCTTATGATGGTAAAATGTGCTCTGATTATCTGTAATGATTAAACAATAGTTCAATGTGTAATTGTGATTAATGACGTCTACATATGCCGCTTTCTCTGGGATGCGGGAGTTTTGACATACAGAAACGGTATTGGAGTGAAGAGGTTAGGGGAACGTTCAGGGAACCTTTCAGGAACATAAATAGAACGTTCCCTATTGGTTAGCCAGGAAGGTTTTCTTAACGTAAATAGAACATTCCCTTTAGGGGATTAACATTCTATTTACATTAAGAAAACTTCCCTGGCTAACCAACAGGGAACGTTCTGGGAACCAAACATTTTAGTGGGGCGGTAAACATGTCATTGATCTAACAAGGCAATACAATGATTTGTCAAGATAGCCACAAATCAGTTTTTATTGTTTGTATTTCTTAACATTCTAAAGCTAAGACCTTGTTTTATACCAGAAGTGTCTTGTCTGTGCTTCATGATATATTTTTAACTGTGTGAAATGTTTTCATCTGTACACAAATGTTTTCGTTGTATTTCCCAAATGTCCCAATTGATTGTCATCTTTTTAAGGCCTGATGAAAGTGAAAGAAGAAAGGCAAGATCCGAATGAGGTGGAGGAGGAAAATCAGAGTCTGAAAGATCATGTTGCGACTGGAGAAAAATCAGTGAGTTGCAGCAATCAAATAACAGACGTCTTGAAACCTTTCAGCTGCTCTCAGTGTGGAAACACTTACAAACATAAAAGAAGCCTCATGAAACACATGAAAATCCATAGTGAGAACAACCCTTGCTCTCAGTGTGGAAAGAGTTTTAAACAGAAAAGAAGCCTTATCAAACACATGAAAGTTCATAGCGGGAAAAAGTCTTTCAGCTGTTGTCAGTGCGGAAAAACTTTCACGTGTAACAAAAACCTTAAGGATCACATGCTTATTCATGCTGGAATAAAGCCTTTTACCTGCTCTCAATGTGGACAGAGTTTTACACAGAAAGTACACCTTAAGAATCATTTGGTAACTCACTCTTCTGAAAAGCCTTTCAGCTGCTCTGAGTGTGGAAATGCTTTCACGCGCAAATCACACCTTAAGGATCACATGTTAAGTCATACTGGAGTAAAGCCTTTCACCTGCTCTCAGTGTGGAAAGAGTTTCACACATAAAGGAAACCTGAGGAATCACATGTTAATTCACACTGGGATAAAGCCTTTCAGCTGCTCTGAGTGTGGAAAGAGTTTTACACAGAAAGGACAACTTAAGGATCATTTAGTTACTCACACTTCAGAAAAGCCTTTCACCTGCTCTGAGTGTGGAAAGTCTTTCACACGTAAAAGATACCTTAAGACTCACATTTTATTTCATACTGGAATAAAGACTTTCAGCTGCCCTCAGTGTGGAAAGAGTTTCACACATAAAGGAAACCTGAGGAATCACATGTTAATTCACACTGGGATAAAGCCTTTCAGCTGCTCTGAGTGTGGAAAGAGTTTTACACAGCATGGACACCTTAAGGATCATTTGGTCACTCACAGTTCAGAAAAGCCTTTCACCTGCTCTGAGTGTGGAAAGTCTTTCAGACGTAAAGGATACCTTAAAACTCACATGTTATTTCATACTGGAATAAAGCATTTCAGTTGCTCTGAGTGTGGAAAGAGTTTCACACATAAAGGACTCCTTAAGGTTCACACTGCCAACACGCATTTACATTCAAACAAAAAAGTGAAAAAGTGAATCTGGTGACCGAAAAGGGATGGATATTTCTAAGGTTTAAAATGTATTACTGCCCTGACTGATACTGCTGATCCATCTGGCATTTTAACAGCACTCTTATTGGTTTTACAGACATTTAAAAAAAAAAGAACGAATTCAGAACATTGCTGACATGTGTAAAATTCTCAGTTCCTTTGGCCTAATTCTCAGGATGCGAACTGTTTTTTTTTTTTCTTCTTCTCAAAACTATAAAATTTGAAATATGTTCAGCTCTCTGAACAATTCGTTTCTAATTGAAACCAGATTTTTTTTTTGAGTCTTCACATACAAAATGATCCAAAATCTGTCAAATGTACTTGTATACTCAAATATCTACCAATGTCCACCAAGAAGAAAGAAACTTGTAGCAATAGTATTTTCCCACCTCTCTCTGATGGATGCAATTTTTGTCTCTTCATGAAATAAATGTCTTAAAATAGACATGCAAATATGAATGTTTTGTCCACATGTAACACACAACTGCACAAATAAATGTGTTGTTTAAATTCAAATGAGCATATTCTTTCTCTGTGTACTAATATAGACTTTTCTCTGTAAACTTTTTCTTACTATTGAAATCAACCAGCGAACACACCCATGTGGGGCCCAGATGGTTTGCACCTCGGCCCACTCAATTTTGTTCCCAAAAAAAAAAGAACATGTCATCTGCTTAGAACAGGATAGATTGAATCACTTTTATTTGGCAAAATACATGCTGAAAAAATAAATCAAACACAACAGGGTTATGTTTAGTAATAGCAAGGTTCACATTACAAACGACACACAGCGTAAAAGTAACACGATCCCATTAATTTCAATGGAGAGCCAGCGATTTCCATATAACAATGTGGTAATTTTGCAGTAATTGACATTTAACATTTCCTAGCAGTTTACCTCTTAAGTAAGTAAACAAAGGCAAAACTACAATAGTCTATTTCACTTGAAGTCCTGAACAGGATAGTTTTGCTTCCATGCTCTACCTGGCCACTTTCCACCCATCCACATCCATCGGGAATTCTCCAGGTTTACCAGACTGCCATAAATAATTTCCCCGTATTATTCCCCTCCTCTCAACGCTTAATACTCCAGTCCAGCGGGTGGCGCTTCGACACATTCGTTTCTTTGCCAAACACCTTTAAACCTTAGCGGAAGAAGTTCTCTATCGTTTAGAGACTCTCTTCACCAGAATACATTATGACTAGAGGATGGATACCAGAGCCCAGCCCGACGGTACCCGACGGAACCCGACTGGCCAGGCCAGGTTCGGACAGAGATTTAGAAAGGATGCTCGGGTTCGGGTCGGGCTTGGTCACATCAGCGCGATAGTGCGCCTGTGTTATAGCGGCGCTTTTTGCCCAGTGTGCACTGATGCTCTCATCTGTTGACATTTCCAAACGCACACACAAAAAAGTGCATCTGTAAGACATTATGCCCGTGCGCAGATCATACTCACCTGTGTATATAAGGGATGATCATAGCGCTTTACTTCCTCTTTTGATTCCACGCGTTACGGTGCATGTGACTAGTAATTGCTGGTTATCTTATCGTATTTTCTATTCATTCAGTGTTTGCTTACCTGACTGATCAGTGTGAAACCTCCGATCCATCCAGGATAAGAAGAGCTTGCTTTTGCACCTCTTCTGGAGTACTTTCGCTTGCATAGAGATCTTCATCCATCTCGCAACTATACCGTATTACACCATTAACAGCGTGTTAACGCGGTCACGAGCTGTAGTTCCGTATTGCGTCTAGTGTTCTAGATCGCTAACGCGGGCGACTTTACGTGAGTGTTAAGTCAGTCATGTTAACATCAAAGCACAATACCGTATTGCATGGTTAGTGCTAATGCGGCACTAGAGCGCCATCTATCTATGTGGGGGTAGCAGCACTGAGTGAAGTGGCAAAAATCTGTGAACACTTATTTAGAGCATGTCTAAAATAAGTGGACATACCTGTGTTCAGTGCCAGGCTTCTATAGCACCACAAGATGGCCATGACTCCTGTATATATGTCTCGGTATACAGCTGTGAGCAGCCAGAAGGATGCATGAATTGCTTTATTCTCCCAGCTCATGCAAGGGAGGCACGTTGGCAGTTTTTTAACCGCAAACGCATGAGTTCTTCCACCAGCACTCCTCAGCCAAAGCGTGCCAAACAGGATGTGGCTGCTACGGTTGCTGCTTTAGCACAACAAGTTAAAGATCTTGCTTCCCGCCTGGAGAGTTCAACTTCAGCACCTACAACAGTACAACATGATAACCCCTACTCTAGTCCAGGGTTATCAGCACCAGAGATGTCCGAAGCTGTCTATGAGTCTTTTGCTGCTTTAAATGAAGTGCTAGAGGTTAATGCCCCGCTAGACTATTCTCTCTTTTCTGATATTATGTCTGAGCAAAGTGTTGATCAGCTAGGGAATGAAGATGATGAGTCAGAGGATCTGGCCCCTCAGTCACATGACAATCCATTGAGTGTTCTGATGGAGAGAGCAGATGAAGCTTTAAAAATTCCACTGGTCTCTGAAGCACCAACTGCTCCATCTCGATTTGATGTGGCCAGTGTTTCCTCACAATCCAGGCCATTTTTCTCTCCCCTCTTACCTGATTTTGAGAGAGAGGTTGTGGCTCAATGGGAACATCCTTCCAAACCTCCACCAATTCCAAGAGAGTTTAAGATGTTTGCAGCTGTCCAAAATGCAGAAAAAATCGGATGTGGTTCCCTTCCTTCAATTGACCAACCGATTGCAGCATTGATATCACCACCTAAGTCCACCACGTTCAGAAGGACTGAGTAAGAACTGCAGAGCCATGGATAGAATTTTGCATCTGCTTCACGGAGAGGTTGCTAAAACAGCTTGCCTGTCTAATACGGGGACTATTCTTCAGCTGTATCTTAACCATTTGCTGCAAGTCCTCAATGAATCTGTAAACCAAGAGATTTTGGCTGAATTGCAGATTGTTTCTTCTACATTGTTGAGGGTGTCAAAAGGACAAGCAACCTCAGTAGGAAGGTCGACGGCTCGGTTGTGGACTGCAAGGCGGCATCTGTGGCTCTCTCAGTCCAGACTGCCCCCAGCGGATTGTGCGTCTTTGCTAGGGCTTCCGGTGGTACCATCAGCAATGTTTGGGCCTGGTGCTATTGAGATGCTGCAGCAAGCCCGTGATGCTCAGGATTGCGCACGGGAGATGAGGGGATTTCTTCACAGTTTCAGGCAGACTCCAGCAGCTTCTGAGGGAAACTGGCCAAGGTATCGTTGTACTCGTAACGAAGGCCAAAAATCATCTGGAAGGCGAGAAGCTGTTGATGCAAGAGATCTGAGGCTCCAGATGGACAGCACTAGGCGACACCAGGGTCGTAGGCAGCCTAGATAAAAGATGCAGTCAGCAGCAGTTCCCCGTAACCGGTCAGGGAATGAGCCTCCTTCTCGTTCCTGAGGATTCCCAGAACCCACTGTGCTTCCTCCCTCCTTCAGTCCATGTAGCAGCCTGGGAAGGCATCAATCCTTGGGTCATCGCAACAATGACTCAGGGCTATCGGACAGGGCTATCGGACAATGTCCTCAACATCCGGTCACACGGAAGAACAAGCTTTGTTACAGGAAATCAAAACCCTTCTGGAGAAAGAAGCCATACAGGAATTAAGGTTGGACGACGCACAGACCGGGTTCTGCTCCCGTTACTTTTTAGTGCCAAAGAAAAATGGCACTTTTCGACCCATCTTGGACCTCAGAGGTCTGAACAAGTTTTTAAAACCTTTAAGGTTCAAGATATTAACCATTCCAAGAGTAAACCAGCCTATACATCAAGGGGACTGGTTCGCATGCATAGACCTGAAAGACGCCTACTTCCAAATTCCAAACTGGGAGGGACACAGGCGGAAGTAAAGAGGAAGTAAAGCGCTATGATAATACCTTATATACACAGGTGAGTATGATCTTCGCATGGGCATAATGTTTTACAGATAATCCACGTCACATGCCACGGGTGGTGTCATAATCCCCATACGTATGTATTCTGGTGGAGAGATAGTCTCTCACTCAGAGAACCAAGGATACAACGTAACCCAACGATTAGTTTCACTCTCTTGTTTTGTCGTAACGCTGTTTTAGTATAAACTGTTAAAAATGTAGTTTCGGTAAACAGAAAAATACTGTTTGTAAATAAGGTAAGTAAATGCGTTTCTCATCCTCGTAGTCATGACTAAGTTTTGAAGCAAGCAGGAATACCTGGAGGAGTATCAGTTAAACTGAGATCTGCTGCCTTGAAGATGGTGCTTGTTAAAGAGGAGAGTGAGGACAACATGGGTGAACCAGAGCCCTTGAGAATAAAACTCGAGGAACAAGGAGGTTGGTGTTTATTCTTCATTTATCCTGACTGTTTTGAGTACATTTAAGATAGCAAAGCTTTAGACACAATGTGATATTATTAGACATTTTGGAATTGAAAACTGTTTGTTTAAAGCACTTTTTAAAGAAAACATGAATCTGGCCATCTGTACATCCTCCACTCCTTCGTCTCCCTTGACCCTGATTTAAAGGGGGGAGAAAAATACAATACGTTTTCAGAAGTAAAATTGTAATGCTTTTTCTTTATTGTACTTGCCTTGATGGTATGCCAAATTTGTGGATTGCTTCTGAGAAGAATTGGTATAACACAGAGGCCCAGCTGTTACCAGCTAACAATTTTTGGTTCACAGAATGTTCCCAGAGTGTTATTTTGTTATTTCTTTAGTTAGCCTGGAAAGTCCCCAGAACACAAGTTTTTGGTTCCCAGAAAATTAGTTTTTGGTTTGTAGAGCGTTTTTTTTAACGTTCCCCTAACTTTATTATAACATTCCCAGAACGTTAGTTTTTGGTTCCCAGAGAGTTTGCTTTTGGTTTGTAGAATGTTATTTTAACGTTACCATAACTTTATTATAACATTCCCAGAGTGTTAGTTTTTGGTTCCCAGAAAGTTTGCTTTTGGTTTGTAGAATGTTATTTTACCATTCCCATAACTTTATTATAACATTCCCAGAATGTTAGTTTTTGGTTTGTAGAACATTATTTTAACGTTCCCCTAACTTTATTATAACATTCCCAGAGTGTTAGTTTTTGGTTCCCAGAAAGTTTGCTTTTGGTTTGTAGAATGTTATTTTAACATTCCCCTAACTTTATTATAACATTCCCAGAATGTTAGTTTTTGGTTCCCAAAAAGTTTGTTTTTGGTTTGTACAATGTTATTTTACCGTTCCCTTAACTTTATTATAACATTCCCAGAGTGTTAGTTTTTGGTTCCCAGAAAGTTTGCTTTTGGTTTGTAGAATGTTATTTTACAGTTCCCATAACTTTATTATAACATTCCCAGAATGTTAGTTTTTGGTTCCCAAAAAGTTTGTTTTTGGTTTGTACAATGTTATTTTACCGTTCCCTTAACTTTATTATAACATTCCCAGAGTGTTAGTTTTTGGTTCCCAGAAAGTTTGCTTTTGGTTTGTAGAATGTTATTTTACAGTTCCCATAACTTTATTATAACGTTCCCAGAATGTTAGTTTTTGGTTCCAAAAAAGTTTGTTTTTGGTTTGTACAATGTTATTTTACCGTTCCCCTAACTTTATTATAACATTCCCAGAATGTTAGTTTCTGGTTCCCAAAAAGATAGTTTTTGGTTTGTAGAACGTTATTTTAACATTCCCCTAACTTTATTATAAAATTCCCAGAATGTTAATTTTTGGTTGCCAGAAAATTATTTTGTTATGGTTTATTGTTGGTTAGCCACACAAATAGAATGTTAGTTTTTGGTTTCTATAACGTTACAATATTGTTATTTTAAGGTTCCCTTAACGTTATTATACTTTTTCTTCTAACCTCTTCACTCTGCTACATGTCAGTAATTATCCAGCACAATCAAATATTTATTTTATTTATTTTAAATAACCATCAAGGAACGTTCTCTATCATTTATTTTTAGGTTATTTAATAATAACCACCATGCAACTTTCTGGGAACGTCATTTTATATATTTAAAATATATATATATTTGGTTCTGAAAAAAAAAAAAAAAAACTGGAACCAAAAACTACTGTTAGGGGAGTGTTCTGTGTTTGCTGGGTATTTGCTGCATTCAAGCACACAACCTGCAAATACAAAAAAAAAAAAAAATATATATATATATATATATATATATATATATATATATATATATATTATATATATATATTTATCATCACGAGATGTCAATCAATTCCTGTTAATAAAATATCTGGAAAGGGTCTACTCTATGAACAATGCATGAAATTACATTAAATAAAACAAGCAAGTTAAAGAATAACTCACATGTATCTGGTCCACTGATGAAGCCATGTCTCAACTCTTATAACAGGCGTCCAATAGTGACTTCAGGAAAAAGGGAATACTGACAAAAATAAAAGTGTATGTGCAAGAATGTGGGGAATGATCATGCGTGTGCAAGGGCTTGAAAATAGATATTTATTTTTGTGTAAAAAAACATTATAAATGTGCACTTTAAGAAACATTATGAAATAATGTAATGAGTCGTTTTCATGCATCTGTGCGAACAGGGACAGTGTTGACAATGTACACAAATGTTTTTCTTTTATTTCCCAAGTGTCCCAACTGATTTTCATTTTTTTAATGATTTCATTTTAGGCCTGGTGAAAGTGAAAGAAGAAAGACAAGATCTGGATGAGGTTGAGGAGGAGGAGAAACATTAGTGTCAGAAAGACCATGATGTGACTGAAGAAAAATTAGTGAGTTGCAGCAATCAAATAACAGACGTCAAAACGCCTTTCATCTGCTCTCAGAACATAAAAGAAGCCTTACGAAACACATGAGAATCCATAGTGAGAAAAAGCCTTTCAGCTGCTCCCAGTGTGGAAAGAGTTTTACAGAGAAAGCACACCCTGAAGGTCGTTTGCTAAGTCACTCTTCAGAACAAACAACAAAAACAACAACAACAACAAAATGAAAAAGTCAATTTTGCATCCAGTGACCGCTTCGCAGTGATGGATATTGTTAGGGTTTTAAAGGTATTACTGCTTTTATTGATACTGCTGATCCATCTGGTGTTTTAACATTATTCTCATTGGTTTAAAACAAAACAGACATTTTAAAGAAATTAAGAACAAATTCAGAATTTTAAAAGTCCCTTTGGCCTAATTCTAAGGAAGTGTTTTTTCCCCCTAAAAACTATAAAACTTTTAAATATGTTGAGCTCACTGAACAAATAGTTTCTTGTCGCTTCACATACAAAATGATCCACAATCGTACTTCCATACTCAAATATCAATATCAAATACCAATGTCCACCAAGAAGATGGAAACTTGTAGCACTAATATTTTCCTCCTTTCTCTGACAGATCATTTTGTTTATAATATATGTCAAAATAAACATGCAAATGTGAATTTTCTCACTACTACAAAACACTACTACACAAATAAACATACTGTGGAAATTTAAATGTGCGTGTTCTTTCTCTGTGTACTATAATATTAACTTGTCCCAGTAAACTTTTACCTACCATTGAAATCAACCAGCGAACACACCCATGTGCACAAAACATGTCATCTGCTGAAAGCCTGATGGATTTAATCTCTCCTACTGTGAAAAAAAATGCATGCCGACAAAACGAATCAAACACAGATGGGTTATGTTTAGCAATAGCAAGGTTCACACTCAGAGCCGGATGAAATAAATGGACTACACTAGGCAGGCTGCATTTTTTGGGTCCCCCTCCATTGATGTTATTTATGAATTGAAATCTGAAACTTACAAAAGTTACTAATAAAAGTTAATTCACATTCTACATAGCCTAGTCATTGGTTACAAATTGGTTGTTTGTATGCCAAAATAAGTCATGTGTTGTATATTAAATAGTCTATCAGACTTTGATTTTCATTATTTCATTCTTTATACGTCATTACACGGCTCTATTAAATGCTATTAAATTATCCTCGTTTTATCCATTGGGAGTGTAATTGTTAAGGCAGTAGTACCAGTAAATAACCAATAGGTGTCAGTAAACTATGTAAACAGCAGTGTGGCACGGGTTGATCCAAAATGAGCCTATAATTTCTGTAAATTTTATGATAAAATACAAACAATAAATGTGTTTTTATACGCTCTTTAATTTGTAGGTGTGATAACTATATTCGCCTCAGCCAACAAGCCTATGACTCTGCCAACATTGTTTTCGTTTTCTCATAAATCAGCTAGTTAACTGACTTGAAGCCTACTTTTTATTGCTGTTTTTTTATGTTAAATGTAAAGACAGGTGGAATTTTCACATTTACGCAATGATTTTATTACATGAATTCTTTCGTTTTAAAGTAGTAATTTAAAGCATTCTGTAGATATATTTATCATGTTTATCATGAGGCAAATATTTGTATTATATTTTTGTGAAGCGCTCCTTTTGCAGTTCCAAATGATGTATTACTCCTACCCTTATGAGTAAAATGATGGCGCATTTTAGGTTTTCACTGTGCAAAGCAAGTGATCGCGCTGGTGCTCCCACGTCCTGCAAAGCGCACTTTAGCTTTCACTCTCCGCCACAAACAATTGGATATGCGTCTAACAGCGCACATTTATTTAGGCTAAATGTTTAAATAAATATTGTGAAAAGCATCAAGTATTTTATGTCTATAGATTTGTTAAGCAAGTCCTGTTGATTTGAGAAGCTAAATTGATCAAACATGCTCAACTCGTTGCCACTGGCCGCTTAGTCATTACTTTAAAAAGCAAAAGCTTGAATTTAACACATATAAATTGTTCCAAACTTATTTCTAAATTCTAAATAAAGAAACGAAACTAAATCGTTTGGTTGACCAGAAAAGTCTTATTAACGGAAATAAAACTGTAGTTTTTGGTTTGTATAATGTTATTATAATGCTACTTTAAATGTTAAAATGTTATTTTAACGTTCCCATAACACTAGTATAACTAATATAAAGTGACCAATTACCAGTAGAAACACAAAGGGTCCATTACAGTTTCAATTACAGTCCCATTATAACCAGTAAAACCATTGCAAATGACTTTAACACAATAAAGTTATGGCTTTGAATTGGGTCTCACAGCTTCTTGTAAAATTGGAGGGGATATAAAACAATATCCTCTTTAGTTATTCTCTTCACCACAGAAAAAAGTAGGAATTTGATGCTAGACACAAAAGATCACTTTCAGAAACCTTCAAAATATCTTTTGTTTAAATGGATTTTACATTACCTGTCATTCAACTGTTTAAATTGATGTTTTTCATGTTAAATATTTTGGATTTAGTTTTTTTTTTCTTTATTAGGCTACATCTTATCATTAGCACGTGTTTTCACTGATTTAAATTACCATATAAACATGCTAAAATGTGTGATCTTCAATTAAATATTTGACTTGACTAATAAATTGGCTCGTTTTTCCTTACTAATCCTTACTCACAAACACTGTTGAAGTTCACTGAATACCATACAAGTCTTACATTCTTAGTGCTTTTATTTATTTATTTTGTGCAGATAGACTTTTTTATAGTTAAACAAACTATTATTATTATATCTCTCCTCTCGACGCTTCACACTCCAGTTCAGCGGATGGCGCTAAAACACATACTTTGTTTGCCAAACACCATTAAAACCTCAGAGGAAGAACATTAGTTTAACCGTGTTCTCTGTTGTTTTGCTGTTATGCTGGCCTAATAGAAACGGTTAGAAATGTTGTTTCTGTTAATATAAAAATACAGTTTTTGAATCACGTCAGTAAATACATGTAGGTCTAATATACTAAGTTTCAAAGCTGGAATATCTGGAGGAGTATCATCTGAACTGACATCTGCTTCTGTGAAGATGGTATTTGTTAAAGAGGAGACTGAGGAGGACAGGAGTAAACCAGAACCCTGGAAAATGAAACAGGAGGAACCAGAACCCTGGAAAATGAAACAGGAGGAACAAGGAGGTTTTATTTTTATTTTTATTTTTTTTTCTGTTTGTGATACACTAGGCTAAGTAGGCTTACAAAGCTTTAATTATACTGACAGTTATAAAGTTTCAAGCTGATTTAGATTTAGTTTGTTGAAATAGAAACAAGAGATGCTGAATAATATAATGGAGCAGCAAACAATAAGGGACATGTTTTTTCAACAAAATGTATGGTAAATTGTTGTGTAGTTAATCAAACATATTTGTTCTCCTTATTAAAGCATGGGATTTGTGCAGATAATGTTTTAAAAATTATATTTTGAAGATCAGTGTACCTCATTCATGAAAAGTTTCAGGGATGTATCATTTATACAATTGCATCAAAAGAAACTAAATATTTACACTGTCACACCAGGGTTCTTTTTTTTATGTATTTTCCCACTTTTACATTTTTCTGTTTGTGCTTTTATTTTAGAGTATGGAGAAGAAAGTGAGGAGAACGAAGAATTGACTGAAGTTGAAGGGAAAAATCAAGTCAAATCTGGACTCACCTGCACTCAGTGTGGGAGGAGTTTCACACGCAAATATAGTCTTAAGGAGCACATGAGAGTTCACACTGGAGAGAAGCCGTTCACTTGTAAAGAATGCGGGAAGAGTTTCACAAAATCAGCAAACCTCAAGGATCACATGAACATCCACACTAGAGAGAAGCTGTACGCATGTGATCAATGTGGCAAAACATTTCTGAGGGCTTCAGATCTGAAGAAGCACCTGATAGTTCATACAAAGGAGAAGCCACATTCATGTCATTCGTGTGGAAAGAGTTTTTCACGTCTAGAACATTTGAGAGTACATCAGACAATACATACTGGTGTGAGAGAGCACATGTGCTATGAGTGTGGGAGGTCTTTTAACTTTGCACGGTGTTTAAAACGACACCAGATGATCCACACTGGAGAGAAACCTTACAGGTGTTCACACTGCAACAAGACATTCAATCGTTCAGAAAACCTGAAAAGACATGAGAGAAATTACACTGGAGAAAAAAAACACCGTGACAAGAGATTCAGTCGGTCAACACATTTGACATGTATCGTTTGTAGTTTGCTTACTCTTTCACGAAGGACAGTAGCTTTTTACAAACAGTAACACTTTCAAAAGTCACAACATTAATTTAAATTTTTCTTCACTGTTGTTTTTAAAACCACTTGTTATTCAATTACAAATTTAAAAAAATGCAGAAGCAGGATGATACCTGCTGCGTAATTAAAATATATTTGAACATTCTAATGTTTTAATATAAAATTTCTTGTAAATAAAAGTTGTGTACAATAGTGAAAATAAAGCAGTCTTGTGTTTTTAGTGTTGTGAAGGGCTCACCCCTTGTTTTTGACCACATTTGGTGCTACAACCCTGCTAAACAGTATAGACTTTAATATGCATTAATCAAGTCTGTTTATACAGTAAAGACTATTAACTTTTATTTCACATTTAATTAGTTAATTAGATTTCTTTTGTAGGCTATTAAGTCTTTGTTGGCCAGTACACTGTAAAACGTTTTCACCAGTTTCAACTTAAAAACTTAAGTTTAGCAGCTGCCTTAAGATTGTAAGTTAAATCAACTTAAGTCATTTAAACTCACAAGTTAAATCAACTCATTTATATTGTAATAAGTTAAAATGACTGATTTAAGCTGATTTAACTTAAAAACTTAAGGCAGCTGCTAAACTTTGGTTTTTAAGTTGAATCTGGTGAAAACTTTTTACAGTGTATAGCCTACTTTTTTTAGTACCAAATCATATATAAACTTTGTATATAAATCTTAAACCGTAAGAAAAAAAATGCCTTCATACTGGTGCAACTGTGATTTTATAATAGTAAATTATTTGAACATGATGTTTCTTTACATTTTAGAATGTAAAGCCATTCACTTTAGTAAAAAACAAAACAGAAGCACCAGATCGAAGAGCAATATTGTAATAGATTAATAGAGTGACTTTAAAACCTTAAGGATAGTCAGCAAAAGGGAGAGATCCATCTTATTAGTATTCACTTTTACTCAGCTAATTTTTCTATTTGCTTTAAGCATAGTTATTGATTAAATGTTGCCTATTTGTTGATTAAATGTTACCTTTTTATTAATATACATATTTTTACCTTTACGTTTTATTTTATCAACCACTTTTATCATATGTGCATCAGGAAAAAGTAATAATATAATTTTAGTTTTAATATCTGAAAGCTACGGAGCCCCTGAAAGGTCATGGTAGTGGAAAAAAAATTGGTGTGGGTGGAAAAAAATTGGGGTGGTGGAAAAATATTTTGGGGTGGGTAGAAAAAAAATCGGGGTGGTGAAAAAAAATTCTGGGTGGGTAGAAAAAAATCAGGTTGGGAAAAAAAAAATTTTTTTCATTTTTTTTTGCGTTCACTCGCAAAACCAGTTGAGTTCGAACAAACACTTTCTGTTCACTTTACAGTTCATAGAGCTTTGTTTTGAACTTGGACTCAAGTATTAAAAAATACAGTCAGTGCTTCGTTCAAGGCACGGTTTTAGGACATTCTAAAACGCTTAATGTAAAACACTGGATGACTAGTACCCACCTTACAGCATTCAAAATATTAACAGAAAGCGCTCAATTGCACGTTAAGAGGTTTCCGCCCCTAAAGAGTACCCGTATTAATGAAGATGGTGATTAAAAAGACCAATGAATCACTGCAAGCTGTAAAGTAAACAGGAAGTGTTTGTCCGAACTCAACTGGTTTCGCAAGAGAACAAAAAAGTTTTGCATTTTTTTCTCCCATCCTGATTTTTTTTTTCTTTCTCCATCCCGATTTTTTTTCTACCCACCCCAAAAATAATTTCCACCACCCCGATTTTTTTTTCTTCTTCTTTGGGGTTTAAAGGCGGGTTGCATCCACGATCCTTGCACTACCGCCATCTTCTGGCTGATTCCCTCTGATATTTCAGTTTCTTTGCTCCCGCTCTCCTCTCATCATATTCTATTCATAAGCCCATAAGAAATTACACAGAATTTTCTTGGCTTGCCCGATCATATTATTATCTAGTATATATTATATTATAATATTATATAGAATATTATATTATAATTATTATATAGTATATCTATAATACCCGTTCCTGCCAACCCATCTTTCTTTAACTCCTCCATAAGTTTCCTTCTCTGTTCATCATATCCTCTGCAATTTAAAATGACATGCTCAATAGTTTCTTCCACCCCACAACTTTCACAGTAACCAGAAGGATGCTTCCCTATAATGTATAACGTGCTATTCAAATTACTATGCCCAATTCTTAATCTAGTCATTACAATTTCTTCTCTTCTAGACCCTCCCCATCTCCTCACAGTGGCAACTTTATTTTGGATAGTATACAGGTGTCTCCCTTTAACTTCCCTGTCGTATTGTCCTTGCCACTCTCCCAAAGCTCCCTTCCAACCTATACTTTTCCCTTCAGCTTTCCACAATTTTATATTTACTTCAAAATTTTCCTTTTTATTTGCTTGTTTGGCTAATTTATCTGATTATTTGAATTTATTTGAATCACAATGCCCTTTTCTTTTTTATTCTCTTATATGTTGTCTATGTTGTATACAACAGGTCCTGGCGACTTTTGGACATACCTGTTTTGAGATTGTACAGCGCCGACATTGAGCCACTACCAATAAGGATCTTACTTATATTGTTACTTATATACTTATTAATCCATTCCAATGCCATAAGGACCGATTTTTTTTCAATAAAATGAGTAAGTTAATTAAGTAAAAGTACTGCTCCTCTTTGTCAGGATAGTCAGTAAATCCAAAGAGTACATTTTCCCATAAGAGTGAACAAGGTCTTGAACATTGGATATTTTCACAAATAAATTTTTGGACCTTACACCACAGTGTAACTGAGCATGTACAGTGCCAAAATAAGTGCAAGGCAGTTTCCTCATGTTCGTTACAAAAAATACAATTTATATTTATTCCTTTTTTAAATTTTTGTAAATAATGATTTGCTGGATAAAGCCTATGAATAAGCTTATAAGAAACTTCTTTAATCTTATTTCTAAGTTGATATTTCTGTGGTAACAACCATACTTTTCTCCAGCAAATCAATTTTCCATTCAATGAAGAGACCCAATGAGACAAAACATAAGGTACAGTAACAATTTCTCTTTGGAAAAGAGTACGAATATCTCTATTATTATTCTTGAGGTTTGAAGAACAACATATTTTACCAATATAAGATTTAGTAACATCAAAAGACACTGAATCGAGAGAATAGTCTCTATCAATACCTTTAAATAGCATGATATGAGTACCTGAAGGGATTGCACTAAAAACAATTGCAAATTCTTTTTGAGTTACTGGTATTTTATAATGAGAAAGGACTTCATCATAAGAAAAGAGTGTTCCTTCTTTATTATATAACTGACTAACCAATTTGATATCGTTGTCAAACCAGTTCTTAAAAAAAAGGGATTTGTGTTTGTAAAGTATATTTCTGTTATTCCAGATGAAATAGCGATGAGGAGAACAATTATGCTTACTGTATATATTAATGACCAAGATAAGAGCACTTGTTTGTGGAAGGCAGATAATTTAGCTGGAATTTTATCTATATTATAATTACACATCAAAACAAAAGTTAGACCACCGATATTTGAAAAAAAAAAAAAAAAACGTAAGTAGGAATAAAGTTCCAGATAGAAGTGTTTTTTTTAAGTGATGCTTAATCCAATTCTTAAAGGTATGGTTCATAGTAGTGAAATATAAGAAATTGAGGCCACCATTCTCATATGTATTGATAATTACAGTCTTTTTGACATAGTATGTTCGATTTTTCCATAGGAAATCAAATAGCATTTTATCAATAGTTTTAAATTGATTTTGGCGCTTTTTTGTTACTCTGCCGTTGATCTCGCCCCGCGGCGATGACGTCGTCAGTGAGCGTTACTGCTGATCCATTCTGGTCTTCACATAGAAAATGATGCAAGATCTGTCAAACATACTTATATACTCAAATATCTACCAATGTCCACAAAGAAGATGACCCTGATGGATGTATTTTTTTCTCTTTGAGAAAGAGATTATAAAAATAGACATGCAAATATGAATGTTCTATCTACATGTAACACACTACTAAACAAATAAATGTATTGTTTAAATTCAAATGTGCATATTCTTTCTCTGTGTATATTGACTTTTTTTCAGTAAACTTTTACCTATTGAAATCAACCAGCGAACACACCCATGTGGGGCCCAAATGGTTTGCACTGTCACTTTTGTTCCAAAAAAAGAGCATGTCATCTGCTGAGAACCTGATAGATTGAATCTCTATTATTGTGCAAAATACATGCTGAAAAAAATGAATCAAACACAACAGGGTTGTTTAGTAATAGCAAGGTTCACATTACAAACGACACACAGCGTCAAAGTAACACGATCCCATTCATTTCAATGCGATTTCCATTGTTTTGTCTTTGTTTACTTACTTAAGCGTTAAACTGCTTTCACATCCCTGCTGAAAAAACCAGCATATGCTGGTTAGGTATGTTTTGGTGCTGGGATGCTGGTTTTAGCTGGTTTATGCTGGTCCTTTGCTGGTTTATGCTGGTCCCTTGCTGGTTTTTGCTGGTCATGTTGCTGGTTAATGCTGGTCCGTTGCTGGTTTATGCTGGTCCTTGACCAGCAACATGACCAGCATAAACCAGCAAAGGACCAGCATTAACCAGCTAAGGACCAGCATAAACCAGCAAGGGACCAGCATAAACCAGCAAAGGACCAGCATCCCAGCACCAAAACATACCTAACCAGCATATGCTGGTTTTTTCAGCAGGGATTTGAAAGCAGTTTAACGCTTAAGTAAGTAAACAAAGACAAAACAATAGACAATAGTCTATTTCACTTGAAGTCCTGAACAGGACAGTTTGCTTCTCTGCTCCACCTGGGCACTTTCCACCCATCCACACCCATCGGGGTTTCTCCCGGTTTTTCAGACGGCCATAAATAATTCCCCCGTATTATTTCCCTCCTCTCGACGCTTCACACTCCAGTCCAGCGGATGGCGCTAAAACACATACATTTGTTTGCCAAACACCATTAAACCTCAGAGGAAGAAGATTCATTTTTAACCGCGCTCTCAGTTGTTTTGTTGTGATGCTGGCTGAATACAAACTGTTAGAAATGCACGTTCTGTAAATAGAAGAATACAGTTTTTCAATCAGTTCAGTAAATACTGTAATATTCTCATCCTCATAAGTTTTGAAGCAAGCAGAAATATCTGGAGGAGTATCATCTGAACTGAGATCTGCTGCTGTGAAGATGGTGTTTGTTAAAGAAGAGAGTGAGGAGGACATGAGTGAACCAGAACCCTGGAGAATAAAACAAGAGGAACCAGAAACCTACAGAATAAAACAGGAGGAAACACAACCCTGCAGAATAAAACAAGAAGAACAAGAAGGTTGGTGTTTATTCCCCATTTATCTTGACTGTTTGGGCTACATTTGGACAACAGAGCTTTAGACACTGTGTGTCTGAAGATACTTGTAAAAACAAGACCTTAACTGTTTTTTACTATAATTGCAACTAATGTGACACCAAGATGATATTATCAGACTTTATTTTAGCTTTTTGGAATCGTAAAACTGTTTGTTTACAGTGCCTCTTGAAGAAAATATGAACCTGGCAATCTGTACATCCTCCACTCCTTGGTCTCCCTTTACCCTGATTTTTTTTTTAAAAAAGCAGTACATTTCCAGAAATAAAATTCAAATGCTCCTTCTTTACTGTAATTGCATTGACAGTATGCCAAATTAGTTTTTTTTTTTGCAGAAGTCATTGTTATTTGTTGCATTAAATCTGGGTTATGGTATGGTACTTCTAAATTATAATCTTACATATTAACGAAGAAGTAGTCTTAACATAGTATAGGATAATTCAGTCTCGTTTAATTATCCTTATGATGGTTAAATGTGCTCTGATTATCTGCAATGATTAAACAATAGTTCAATGTGTAGTAGTGATTATTGAGGTCTACATCCGCCGGCCTTTAATGCCGCTTACTCCGGGATGCGGGAGTGTTGACATACAGAAACGGTATTGGAGTGAAGAGGTTAGGGGAACGTTCTGGGAACCTTCAGAGAACTTCCAGGGAACCTTTCAGGAACATAAATAGAACGTTCCCTACTGGTTAGCCAGGAAAGTTTTCTTAATGTAAACAGAATGTTCCCTTTAGGGGTTATATTCCCCTAACCTAAAGAGAACATTCTATTTACATTAAGAAAACTTCCCTGGCTAACCAATAGGGAACGTTCTGGGAACCAAACATTTTTAGCTGGGCGGTTCACGTGTCATTGATCTAACAAGGCAATACATGAAAGATTGCCACAAACCAGTTTTTATTGTTTGAATTTCTTAACATTTTAAAGCCAAGACCTTGTTTTATACCAGAAGTGTCTTGTCTGTGCTTTGTGATATATTTTTAACTGTTTGAAATGTTTTCATCTGTACACAAATGTTTTCGTTGTATTTCCCAAATGTCCCATTTGATTGTCATCTTTTTAATGATTTTATTTTAGGCCTGATGAAAGTGAAAGAAGAAAGACAAGATCTGAATGAGGTGGAGGAGGAAAATCTGAGTCTGAAAGATCATGATGTGACTGGAGAAAAATCTGAGAGTTGCAGCAATCAAATAACAGACGTCTTGAAACCTTTCAGCTGCTCTCAGTGTGGAAACACTTACAAACACAAAAGAAGCCTTCTGAAACACATGAAAATCCATAGTGAGAACATCCCTTTCAGCTGCTCTCTGTGTGGGAAGAGTTTTACACGGAAAGGAAGCCTTATCAAACACATGAAAGTTCATAGTAGGGAAAAGCATTTCAGCTGTTGTCAGTGCGGAAAAACTTTCACATGTAACAAAAACCTTAAGGAGCACATGTTAATTCATGCTGGAATAAAGCCTTTCACCTGCTCTCACTGTGGAAAGAGTTTTACACAGAAAGGACACCTTAGAAATCATTTGGTAACTCACTCTTCAGAAAAGCCTTTCACCTGCTCTCACTGTGGAAATGCTTTCACGCGCAAATCACACCTTAAGGATCACATGTTAAGTCATACTGGAGTAAAGCCTTTCAGCTGCTCTCAGTGTGGGAAGAGTTTCATACAGAAAGGAAACCTGAGGCATCACATGTTAATTCACACTGGGATAAAGCCTTTCAGCTGCTCTGAGTGTGGAAAGAGTTTCACACAGAAAGGATGCCTTAAGGATCATTTAGTTACTCACAGTTCAGAAAAGCCTTTCACCTGCTCTGAGTGTGGAAAGTCTTTCAGACGTAAAGGATACCTTAAGACTCACATGTTATTTCATACTGGAATAAAACCTTTCAGCTGCTCTCAGTGTGGAAAGAGTTTCACACATAAAGGAAACCTGAGGCATCACATGTTAATTCACACTGGGATAAAGCCTTTCAGCTGCTCTGAGTGTGGAAAGAGTTTCACACAGAAAGTACACCTCAAGGATCATTTAGTTACTCACAGTTCAGAAAAGCCTTTCAGCTGCTCTCAGTGTGGAAAGAGTTTCACACGTAAAGGACTCCTTAAGGTTCACACTGCCAAAACACATTTACATTCAAACAAAAAAGTGAAAAAGTGAATCTGGTGACTGAAATGCATATGTGCTGTTTAGGGATGGATATTGCTAAGGTTTAAAAGGTATTACTGCCCTGACTGATACTGCTGATCCATCTGGCATTTTAACCGCATTCTTATCGGTTATTTTTGTGTATTAAAAAGAAAAACAAAAAAGACATTTTAAAAAAAAGGACAAATTCAGAACATTGCTGACATGTGTAAAATTCTCAGTCCCTTTGGCCTAATTCTCAGGATGCGAACTGTTTTTTTTTTCTTCTTCTCAAAACTATAAAATATGAAATATGTTCAGCTCTCTGAACAATTCGTTTCTAGTTGAAACCAGAATTTTTTGTTTTTTTGAGTCTTCACATACAAAATGATCCAAAATCTGTCAAACGTGCTTGTATACTCAAATATCTACCAATGTCCACCAAGAAGATAGAAACTTGTAGCAATAGTATTTTCCCATCTCTCTCTGATGGATGCAATTTTGTGGCAATTTTTGTCTCTTCATGAAATAAATGTCTAAAAATAGACATGCAAATATGAATGTTTTGTCCACACTAGGGATGTAACGGTATTGTAAATACCGTCGTACCGCAATAGCAAATTTTTTCGATACTACCGTGGTCGCATGACTCGATAAAACCATAGTTCTTCTAAGAAAAGTTTGCTCAGGCGAATGAAGCGAACGGGAGGTAGCGGGAACTACATTTCCCATCAGCCCAGGCGTGGCCATCATCCTTTGCGGTCTGTTGCCCGCCCCCCTTGAACGTCAAGTTCATTTTATTTTCGATATAGCGCCAGATCACAATAGAAGTCATTTAAGGTTATCTTTCCTATAGAACAGGTCTATACATTGTTCTTTTATTAAACAAACTAAATTGCCTTATGTTATTTATCTTATTTACACGAAGGCATGTCATGTCTGTCTCTACACTGTCACGCGTTTACAATGTCTCCTCCGCGAAAACACGGACTGGATCGCGGACTCCATTCATAAAAACCGAATTAACTAACGTTATAGCGCGAAATGCCACGGAATTTGTCGATTATTGGATTAATAAATCAAAAGTTGGTCTGTCACTTAATTCAAATCGCGATATGGACTAGTGTCTGTGAAAACTGAAATGGAGAAAGACCGTTTTAATATGAATACTGCATGTTCCGTTTGCCTCTGTCTGTATAAATGGAGAAGACACGTTTTTGTTTTTTTGTTTTTACAACACTCATACTGAAGCACGCGTGATGCTCCCGCTAATTTTTGGCCTTTGTATCTCACATGAACATAACTCAGTCTCCAAAGCTGCTGTGAGTGTCACCTTTACCGTTTCATTTGAGAAAACTAGCATCATATCATACTACGGTATACACACAGAAACTTCACGGCAACCTGTCCAAATAAAAGTACGGTTTAACATGTAACAGAACAATATTAGTCTTGTATTACTTTTGTACAGTATAATGTAGGTGTGTATATATTCCTATTTAAATAATTTACATAAAATAATATATATGATAAAAAATAAATATTACAACAAGATTAACCACTTAATTGTAGAACAAAAATACTACAATTATTATTTAAACGTTTTAAACTGAATATAATTTTTCTTCCATGTATTGATTTTAACAGTAAACCTGTTTGTTTGCCAAAAATTAAAAGGGTTTATTTTTCATTTGATTAAAAATAAATGTCTATTCTTTCATTTGATTATCAGAAAAATAAAAACACACAATAATTTCTAAAAAAAAAAAAAAAGCAAAAGATTGTGGAGCCCTATTGTTCAAAATGTTAAAACAGAGTTTTGGACTTATTTTTCCACTGAAATGAATGTTTTCGTTACTACACAAAGTAGGCTAAAGTACTGCGAAAAAAAAGTAACGTGGTTACATGGTTTAATAATTTTTTGTTATTAAAATTGAAAAATTGAAGTTCCTGTTTCAAAGATTACAGATAGATGGCTAATTTGTATGCCATTGATATGTTCAGTGTTCATGTAAACTGTTTAATAAACACTTCTGGCACTTTTTTCGAGTCTCTTCATTAGTTTTGTTTTTCTTGTAAATGATTCAATAAATACCGTACCGTGACATTCATACCGAGGTATTACCGTACCGTGAAGTTTTGATACCGTTACATCCCTAGTCCACACGTAACACACAACTGCACAAATAATTGTATTGTTTAAATTCAAATGTACATATTCTTTCTCTGTGTACTAATATAGACTTTTCTCTGTAAACTTTTGCTTACTATTGAAATCAACCAGCAAACACACCCATGTGGGGCCCAGATGGTTTGCACATAGGGCCCAGTCAATTTTATTCCAAAATGATCTGCTGAGAACAGGATAGATTGAATCACTTTTATTTGGCAAAATACATGCTGAAAAAAGGAATCAAACACAACAGGGTTATGTTAAGTAATAGCAAGGTTCACATTACAAAGACACACAGCGTCAAAGTAACACGATCCCATTCATTTCAATGGAGAGCCAGTGATTTCCATAAAACAATGTGGTAACTGCAGTAATTGACTGCTACCGCTAACATTTCCTAGCAGTTTAACACTTAAGTAAGTAAACAAAGACAAAACTACAATAGTCTTTCACTTGAAGTCCTGAACAGAATCAGCAAGAAGAGACTGTAACACTTTCAAAAGACACAGCATTATTTTTACTTTGTTCTTCACTGTTTTTAAAACCACTGGTTATTCTTCAATGACGAATTTATAAAATGCAGATGCGAGATATACTGTCATGTCTGATCCTCATTTTGCTTCCTTTGTAAGTATGAAAAGATACCTGCGGCGTAATTAAAATATATTTAAACATTCTAATGATTTAATATATAACTTTCTTGTAAATAAAAGTTGTGTATGATAGTGAAAATAAAGCAGTCTTGGGTTTTTAGTGTTGTGAAGGGCTCACCCCTTGTTTTTGACCACATTTGGTGCTACAACCCTGCTAAACATTAAGACTTTAATACGCATTAATCAAGTCTGTTTATACAGTAAAGACTATTAAGTTTTATTTTACATTTAATTAGTTACTTTTTTTTGTAGGCTATTATTTACCTGAGTACTACTCTTAGGAGAGGATATGTTATTTATAAAGAATATAATTGAAAAGACATAGCTTGTGGGGTAAAACGCCCCCCAGAGGGCATAGTTTCTCTCTATCATAATATATAATATTTATAGTAATTATATTTCTGTCTATCAAATCCTTTGTTTTACACTTAATGCAGTATAACTAGGTGGTAAAATCAAAATATTTGAACAAAATAAAAAAATTACCTCAACATATTTGTTTGCATGGCTTAGTTATATGTATAAATATGTGACCCTGGACCACAAAACCAGTCTTAAGTCGCTGGGGTATATTTGTAGCAATAGCCAAAAATACATAGTATGGGTCAAAATGATTGATTTTTCTTTTATGTCAAAAATCATTAGGAAATTAAGTAAAGATCATGTTCCATGAAGATTTTTTGTAAAATTCCTACTGTAAACCTATCAAAATGTAATTTTTGATTAGTAATATGCATTGTTAAGAACTTAATTTGGACAACTTTAAAGGTGTTTTTCTCAGTATTTTGATTTTTTTGCACCCTTAGATTTCAGATTTTCAAATAGATGTATCTTGGCCAAATATTGTCCTATCCTAACAAACCATACATCAATAGAAAGCTTATTTATTGAGCTTTCATATGATTTATATATATCAGTTTTGTAAAATTTAACCTTATGACTGGTTTTGTGGTCCAGGGTCACATATAAATGAATTTCTCAAATATATCATATATATATATATATATATATATATATATATATATATATATATATGTTGATACATTACTTGCCTTTTACTTTTAGACATTAAAAACTATAGTCTGCTCATTTTGCTGTTGATCTATGAAGCAAACTTCATAGATCAACAGGTATTTTACCCCACTGCTGGGGCAAAACGCCCCCTTTGTACAAAAATATGTTCAGTCAAATATTAAAAAAAAAAAAAATATTTCTATTAGCTTAGCTAAGCAAAGTTATTAAGTGTTGCATTTTTGTTGATTAAATGTTAAGCCTACCTTTTTATTAAAGTTTTATGATCTTTACGTTTTTTAATTTCATCAACCATATTTATTGTGAACTGATTTTTATGTGCATCAGCAAAAAGTGATACTATTAGTTTTAATATCTGAAAGCCATGAACCATTATGCTAGAATTTTCCCAGTGAAGCCTTTAATTGCCTAATAAACTGTATTTCACTCCAGTAAACTGAATGAGATGTCTGTTTGTCCACATTAGTGTACATGATGTTTGCCTGATGTGTTTCACAGTTGTTTTGTCGTTTTAAATTGATTTTGGCGCTTTTTTGTTGCTCTGCCGTTGATCTCGCCCCGCGGCGATGACGTCATCACTAGAGCGCGTTCACTCATCAGTGAGCGTCGAGTCTCCTGAGGAGAGGTAGCAGTTTGCGGTTGTTAAATACGCTTTACATAGGAGGTCTTTGCCTTGTTTTCATCGGATACAGCACTGTTCGTGTGTTTGCTGAGTTGAACAGCAGGCGATAACCATGTGAGGAAAACGTTACGTTGATTGGGAACAGAGCGATTTTGTATGTTCGTGTGAATGATTGTTTTGATGTTTGTTTTGTGGTACTCTTTCTGTTTCAAGAATCATGATCGCTGTCAGTTTCTGCACATATAAAACTGTAATGTGTAAGTAATTTAATTACTTTATTGATCTGAATGTATAGAAAATAGTAAACTGTATTTAGATATTTTACCTGTATTTGTTAATGAAGATGGAAAATATTAACAATCGAAAAACAGAAAACGGAAATGTAGAGAATATGTGTATTACCACATATGTGAGTTAAGTGTTATTTAAAAAAATGTTTAAATGATGTGCTCTTTGTGTTGACACTGTTTCTTTTAATAAATAAAAGAGGCTACATTTTGTATTTGTAAGGCTCTGGTCTGTTCAACAAAGATCTGAAGACATCTGCTTCACTTACATAAATACTTAAATGTGTAAATAAAATAAAAAAAACTAACTGATTTATTGTTGATGGTGGCAAATCTGCTTCTTCCACACAGAAATGAATGTTCAGCAAAGCTCCTCCCACAACAATCACATCATCAGAAAAGCTCCTCCCTCTGCAGTTCACCAACAAATGCTGGAATATTTATCATCAGCTTACAAGTGAAAACAAGCTTCAGGAAGAGCTGGAATCTGTTTATTAAAGAGGACAGAGAGAAGATGGAAGATCCAGAACCCTGCAGAATGAAACGCATTGAAGATACTGAAGAACAAACAGGTTGGTGTTTATTCTTTTTTTCTTTATTAATAATGCTGACGGTTATAAGGCTTCAAGCTGTTTAAGATTTAGTTTGTTGTAAAATGACCAGTTTTTTGAGCTGTGCAATAATCTAGCTGATAATGCTGAAGGACATTCATGTCTTTGTGTGTAAAAAAATACAAAACTTTACTGTTAAAGCCTTTACTATTAAATGTGTTTGTCTGCAGTGTATATAGCATTGGTTTTTAATAGCAACATTAAAAATAAAACTTTTATTCAAATTGTTAATAGATGAAATATACATAAAGAGTGCTCCCTTTATAATCAAACTTCCATTCACGTTAGCTCCAGTACAAAAGGCTATAATGTGCAAATTATAAAGATAAATCTTCGACTACAGACTGTGAACATAAATAAGCATGGGACAGTTTGAAGGCAAAAACAGTTTGAGTGTAAATGTCTATAAAATATTACAAAATATAAATTTTAATGTTGTGTTAGACAATGTGTTGTTTAAATACATTTGTAGTTCTAACTACAGTAACATGATTTGTGCCTATAAAGTAGAGGGCTGCATTGGGATTGGGACCCAACGCAAATCTCGCGGGAGCGGGCGGTTTGAACTTTGCTGCGGGCGGGAATGGGCGGCTAAAAAAAGCACTGCGGGATCCGGATGCTCAGCGCGCTTTGCGTTAGTGAGGAAAAAAAAGTCTTAAACTTACTTCGTTTTCAGGACGGAGGTAAAGTGCAACTCCATTTCATTGGACAGCTTAACTTGTTTTGCAGGGGGATTTCAAGAGGGTGCCCTCCCTCTTCCCTCGCCCGATGCAAATCCGTTCTGTACTTCTAACGGCCTGTCTACGGCACAACGCGCTGGATTAGTCTGTGTGTTGTAATGTTTGCGCGGCGCTCCCTCATCTGGCTGCATACGGCAATTACGTGAAAAAAGTACTTGAAGTCGGACTTGGTAGCCTAAGCGTTTTAGATGTCCTCGATAGCCCAGGCTACTATTCCCTAGTGTGTCAGAATACATGCAGGCCAGGGAAAGAAACAAACATGAATCTCCTTAATAACATCAATACAAATACGTTTTTTTTTTCCCCTGCGGGACAGGAGAAGAGGCAAAATCAATGCATTTCTATTATCGTGCGGGAATAAATTCTCAGAGTTTTGCGGGTGCGGGCGGGAGTGGTCATACATATTGCGGGTGCGGGCGGGAGTGTGACACACGTTGCGGGAGCGGGCGGTAATGGTCAGAAATTCGGCGGGCGGGAGCGGGATGAAGAAAACAGTCCCGCGCAGGGCTCTACTATAAAGTAAAAAAAATAAAAAATAAATAATTGGAAGATTGACTGAAAATGAAACTAAACTGTTCTTCATTTCAGAGCTGATGGAAGAGAATGAGGAGAGTGAAGAACTCTTTGAAATGGAAGAGGTATCTCAAGAGAAACCTTTGAGTCACTCAAAGACTAAAAACTCATTTTTAAAGAAAACAAAAGCCAAAAAATCGGCAAACTGCATTCAGTGTGGAAAGAGTTTCGCAACCGAACAAAGTCTTTCACGTCACATGATAGTTCACTCTGAAGAGAAGCCGTTTACGTGTGATCAATGTGGGAAGACCTTCAAATACAAACAAACTCTTGAGATTCATGAGAGAATTCATACTGGAGAGAAGCCCTACACATGCCATCAATGTGGGAAAACTTTTATGCAATTGTCACACCTTAGAAAACACGCAAGAATTCACACTGGAGAGAGGCCGTTTGCATGTGATCAATGTGAGAAGAGGTTTTCATGCAAAGAAAGTCTTAAAATTCACATGAGAGTTCACACTGGAGAGAAGCCGTTCACTTGTGGTCAGTGTGGGAAATGTTTCTCAAAGAAACAAAATCTAGAGATTCATATGAGAGTTCACACTGGAGAAAGGCCGTTCACCTGCACTCAGTGTGGAAGGAGTTTCACATACAGAGAAAATCTTAAAGTTCACATGAGAATCCACACTGGAGAAAGACCGTTTACCTGTGATCAATGTAGGAAGAGTTTTTTACAGTTAGCAAGTCTTAAAGAGCACATGAACATGCACACTGGAGAGAAGCTGTACACATGTGAGCAGTGTGGAAGAACATTTCTTTGGGCATCAGCCCTTAAAACACACCTGATAGTTCATATAAAGGAGAAGCCGTATTCATGTTCTGTGTGTGGAAAGAGTTTTTCACTGCTGCCATATTTACATAGACATCAGAAAACTCATGCTGATGTAAAAGATCACGTGTGCTCTGAGTGTGGAAAGACTTTTACTACAGTAAGCAGTTTAAAACGGCATCAGATTATTCACACTGGAGAAAAACCTTACAAGTGTTCACACTGTGACAATAGATTCAGTCAGTCAGGAGTCCTGAAAAGACATGAGAGGATCCACAGCAGAGAGAAACCACAGTAAGTAGTTTATCTTCATGCGCTGAATTTTCTCACTATTATTATGAGGAAGTATCTGATTATTTCGAGAAGTCATTTTAATGAGAACGTTTCTGTTTCTGTTTTTACTCGCATATTTAGATTTTTGTAACTGTGATGGAAACCATACTTTCTCCCTCTGATGACACATAACGGAATCAGATGAACACAAAGCAGCACTGTTCAGCTTTTTGTTTCTGGCACCTGCTTGTTACAGAGAAGAAGGAACATCTTCAGATCATTGTATTTGCACCACTGCTTAAAAAGGATACAGAGACGAGAGATGCTTTCAGATTCTTCCTCTGTCATTCGCTGACATTAACATTCTGTTCATGAGCCAACGAGTGGTAGGTTGATGTAACAGCAGTGGTTCTGGACATGTGAACAAAAGCACACATCTTGAAGACCAATCATAGGGTTGTGAACATTCGGGATGCACGCACATCATGGTTGCAGAAAACCGGGAAGAGGTGGGCTTTAAGACTAGAGAATTATACCGATACGGTACAAAATAGTTAAATTTAAAAGGATTATAGATTATATTGATGAGATGTCATTTTAAAACGTTCTCCGTGTGCCAGCGGTAGGTGCTGCGCAGGTTAACCTCATTCCCCTAAACTCAAGAGGTGCAACAACTACTGTCAGTGCACCAGTCTCCCATGCCAGAGATCCGGCTTTGAGACCCGCTCAGAACAGGTGCGACTAGGACCTGGGTGTAGGGATAATAATGGTGCCGTGACCCGGATGGGAGTAAGGTTTGGGGGGTGAGTGCTGCGCAGGTAAACCTCACTACCTCACTCCCCTGATCTCAAGAGGTGCACCTACGACTAACAAGGAGGCTGCTAAAGACTGCAAGTAGTGTAAATAGATTATGTACTCACAAAACGCTGCATCGGAACATTTGTAAGTCTACCATGAGTGTTTTAAAAACACGTTTTAGGCGATCCCTATTAGTCTCATAAAATATAAGTGGCGACACGTCTACGTCACTTCCCTGGTTTGAAAAAAGCACGTAAAAGACCTCCTACAAGTTGACATGCACACAGATGTAGAAGGAGGACTTTTACGTGCTTTTTTCAAACCAGGGAAGTGACGTCGACTTGTAGATTCTGAGACTAGTAGTTCTCGGGTAAAACGTGTTTTTAAAACACTCATGGTGGACTTACAAATGTTTTGATGCAGCTTTTGTGAGTACATAACCTATTTACACTACTGTTCACATTTGGTAAGATTACTTGCACGTTTAGTGGTGCAATCTACGAGATACATCACATGTACCATTCACTCCTGTAACAAGCAATTCGAAAAACTCCAATATCTCCATAAAGGTAAAAAAAAAACTTTGGATGGGGTATTTAGATGGGCTTCGGAGTGCATAGCAATGAAGTCAATTCTACTTCGAACCATCCCTTTAAACCAGAGTTATTGTGCTTTTGTCATCTTGAGGAAAAACTTGCATGACTTTCTAACATTTACTAATACATTATGCAATGGAAAAAACACATCTGAGGTCAGAGTGCACAACTAGATCTGTACTATGTCCAGAGTAAGCTGTCTCACATTTGAAATCTATTGAGATTTGATGTTTCTTTTAGACCTGATGGACAAGAAAAAAAAAAAAAAAAAAAAAAAACAGATGCCAAAAAGTCTGTCACTTTCCCTCAGTGTAAAAAATAGTGACCTCTAATTCAAGCCTGAAGATTCACACTGGCTCAGGCTTCACTTTGAAATCACATCTGATTTCTCACTCTGAAGGAATTTATATTTTTCTGCTAATTCTCCTTACATAAGAAATAATTTTAGTTCTGAGATAGTCTATTATGCTTGCTTGTTTTTTGCTTTCCATCCTTTAATTTTCTCAAAATAGAGCTTTTAAATGTCTAATAAATATGTTTCAACACACTGAATGAGACTACTGTCTGTATTACCAGTTTCACCCTTGATATCCAGTGATATGTATAATAGGCTACATTTCAAAGGGCTTGTTGTAGTCAGTTTGATGTTTCCATTCAAACCATGACGCTTCATGAAGAACAATTACTATGAACATGGCCTTTTTTTTTATTTAGAAATATTTATGGAATGGAATTTCAGTAATAAGAATCAGAAATCATAAAATCCCTGTAATTTTAGGACCAGATCTTCTTATAAATAGTTCTGAGACTTTGGCTAAACTGCCTTTCCTCTTTTTGGCCTAGGTTTTGGAATGTGTATGGAATTATTCCTGGTAAATAAGAATTACATGAATGAAATACAATTTGAATTTTCCTTAATTTGAGGTAAAATAGGTTCATTTATCATAAAAAAAAACAGTTCTAAAGTACACTGTAAAAAGTTTTCACCAGATTCAAATTATTAACCTAAATTCAGCAGCTGCCTTAAGTTTTTAAGTTAAATCATCTTAAAACTACAAGTCATTTGAACTTATTACAATTAAAATTTTTGATATAACTTGTAAATTTAAATGGCTTAAGTTGATTTAACTTAAGTTTAGCAGCTTCTTTAAGATTTTAAGTTGAAACTGGTGAAAACTTTTTACAGTGTAGTCATACTTTTTGTGCAATTGTGCTTTTTGTTTTATTTTTTTATTGTGTGTGTATGTGTTGAAGTATCACCCATAAAAATAAAATAATAAAGCTCAACACCTAGAGCTGGTTGATGTGAATGAAGGAGCTCATATGGGGTTTATGCAGTGAGTGGTGTGTGTCCCTGGGGTTTACTACATTTTAACCTTGTGGGTACATTTGTGGTCCCTTGAGGAAAAAACCTTATAAATCACATAAGTGTTTAAAAAAAAATCATCTGTGAGGGGTAGGTTTAGGAATAGGGTTACACATTATACCCTATTTTGTTTTTTCTCAGTTTAGGTATAAAGAAAGTCAAATCTGTCCAATCTCATAAGCATGTGAGATTTCATACTTTCAGACTTGAACAAAACAAACCATGAGGAAGTCTTCTATGACCTATTTGACAGGCAGGCATCTTGGTTATAATTTGGTATAGTTTTATTGTCTATAGGTTAAATACTTTACATACAAATACTAGTATATTACATGAAAAAATAAAAACACATGCAAATAATTTGCTAGCTTTATTGGTCGAAGGCTTCAATGGCAGAATCAGCATCTGATCTCATTATTGCACATTAGCAGCTGGATTCCAATGTCTGGAAATCCCCAAAAGAAGTTGTTTATAAAAGACCCTCCCTTCTTGCATTTCTCCTATTCTTATCATTCCATGCCTCATCTGCAACAGAATACTGTAATGTCCAAATTCCCTTTTGTCTTCTTTCTTGCTAATACATGTTATAAACATTCTCTTAGTAAATACTTTAAAACAATACGTGTGGTGTCTTTTTTAATAAACCACTCTCTTATTAAAGCGAATACAATACAAGTACTATATAAAAGGAAAAGACATACTTGCAACAGGACAATTACATATTTTCCTCAACAGTGGATAGAAAATACAGTTCAATATAGTACTGTACAATATAAAAACCATTACACGGATGGAATGAACATACTAAAAAATGAAAACCACGATGAGTGTGTTTGTGTATGTGTGCGATCAGGGCCCTCGAGCAAGCAGCCTTTAGAATCTGTACATGTGGTATGTGCTGATCCACGAGGATGTGAAGGCCCAGTCCGGGAATATCTCCAGTAAGGTCTCGAGTGGCTCCGAACGCCCATCTGAACCAGAGAAATAATGTGCGGAGATGGCCAGAGAGAACAAGCCCTCATCAGGAGACGCGTCGGAGGACTTGTGCTGCTGAAGATGAAAAAACACACATGAACTCACATAGTAAATGCCGTCGTGCTCCTCAGGTTAAATATGTGGTTTTTGAGCTCGAACTCACCATGATCTCAAACCAGAAGGTCCAGGTTGGAGCGTTTAGACCGTGAGAGTAAAATATAAAATAGCCCCTGTCATGGTACACCATCCTACCTCCGAACGACGAACTGAACAGAGACGCACCGGCGTGAAGGCGCAGGTGCAGAGACATGTGACTCGGACCTGAGAGAGAACAACAGGACATGTTTTAAGGTGCACCAAGCAATTTTTGATTTTTAAAAAAAAAATCTCGACACAGTGGTGCCAATTCTGGAATACGGGTATGACATTCTTCAACGCGAATGGAATGGAAGGGAAAAGCTACAGACTAGGGTGACCTTCATTGGGGATAATTTTTATTATTTAGTTTTTTTGGAAACGTTTATCTCTCACTCCCTTATTTGTTTCTCCACTATACCATAAAGATAATTTATAATTTAGGATATGCTCAGAAAATGGATATGGTTTTATCAACAGGTACTTCAAGATCCGACTGTTAAAGGATTAGTTCGCCTCCAGAACAAAAATTTACAGATAATGTACTCACCTCGTTGTCTTCCAAGATGCTCATGTCTTTGTTCCTTTAGTCGAAAAAAATTGTTTTTTTTTTTTTTTGAGAAAAACATTTTAAGGAATGTTCTATGGTGCTCCCAAGTTTGAACTTCGAAAATGCAGTTTAAATGCAGCTTCAAATGACTCTAAACTATCCAAGCCAGAGAAAAAGGGTCTTATCTTAATCTCGCTAAACAAGAGCCTTCTTTCTCGGATGGCATCGTTTAGAGATTCTTTGAAGCCGCATTTAAACTGCATTTTGGACATCCAAACACGGGGGCACCATAGCAGTCCACTATATGGAGAACAGTCCTGAAATGTTTTCCTTCTTTATGACTGAAAAAAAAACAAAAAAAAAAAACAGGAACATCTTAAATGGCAACTGGGCAAACTCACCTTTGACCTCAAAGATTATTCTAAGGAATCCCTGTGTAATCTCCTTTCTGGATAAGAGCTGGAACTCCAGTGGAGCTTTAGGAGACACTTCGGGAACCGGAAGATACCAGCTCTCACTAAAACAATGAGAGAAAGATGTCATGAGGTTCAAGCGGTGGCTCAGTTCAGCTGAACATGTGCATGAACTCCATCATCCAATCCTTTGACTTATATTCAGTTAACCAGGAACTTGATTGTGAGGAACCTTGGGAAGCCATAGTAGGGAATGTAGTCTTGACAGTGCGTGCGGATGCTGTCGTTGATCTGTGGGATGTGTGGTGTGATGTGCTTCATGCCGGTGTAGTCCTGATCGTTGATACAGAAGCCCGAGTCGGAGCTCTCCAGCGAGCCGTTCAGTGCGTGGAACCTGCGAGTGATGTGCTGTAAACAAACACACATCTGACTGATGCAGGCTGAACTCACAACTAATAAAATAATCCATTCAGTTGAAGATTATTTGATGGATTCATTGGATTTAGACACATTTTACTTTAAAAGAATTAAGATTTCTTCTAAAATGCTTCAAGAAAAAATATGGTTCATAAAGCATCTGCTTGACTCAGGCTAGAAGTATATTAACGTAAACAGCATTCCTCTTGTTTTATGTATTACTGAGATATTACTGAGACACTATTTTATGGTTTGAGTTTCAGTAAACTCTAAAAACCCTGCTTTATAGATGGACCAGTGATGGCTGTACCTGGACAAAGACACGTTTGGGTCGTGGACTGGATGGGTTGGCAGAATATGGGAAGAATACTCCAAAGCTGACCAGAACAAACATCAGCATAAACACCGACCCCAGAACAACCAAGATCCACTTCGTACTCCGAGACAGATAGATGAAATGAATCTGGAGAGAGAGAGAGACAAACAAACAGATAATAGGTGGAATAAGATGATTTATTCTCTTGGTATTTTATTTTAAATTTGAGATTGAATTTTGAATGTTTGATTCTGAATGTTTGAATCTTGTTACCGTTAGTTTGTTTGACTCACAAAATAGGAAGACAGAATTATCGTTGCCACAGTAACAAGTGCTGCCATGATGATGTCGGGTGGGGTTTGGTCTGCCCTGCGGCCCAGAATGGGTGTAAAGACCTCAAAAATCACTCGGATGAGGAACATGATGTAGACATATGGCACAGCAAGACCCATCAGGTAAAGGATGGAGTACTGCAAAGATGCTCCTACATACACACACACACACACACACACACACACAAAACAGTACTAACTATCAGCACAAATCTTGTGGCACTAGAATATGAATGACCTCATTTAAACATCTGAGCCCTGATTTCTGCTCAGTGAGTACACCCTAAGTGAACTTGTCCAAAGTGTTATATAATATATTGTGTTAGAATCATTATTATCTGGCACTGCCTTAAAGGATTACCATTGCAAAAATGCAACCTGAGCTGTTTTTTTTTTATTGTAAACAAGACAAACTTATATCTAAAGGCATAATTACGACAAACGAGCCGTTTTTTAGATTAGCCGTGATTTAGTTTTGTGGTCAATGGCCCCGGTGAATGGTAGAACTAGGGGCATAGTTTTGAGTGCATCAAAATTGATATTTTTATAACACTAAGAAGGCTCGACACACCATGAAACTTTGCTCGAAGTATCACCTGGGTCTCTACACATGAACTCGAGCATTGAGAACAGTGTTTGTGAACACAGAGTTTACTAAAAAGAAAGTTTTTGAACAACTCACTTTCACTGTTTGAGTCTCCGCGCGTGGCTATCTTGCCAGTCAAGAGGTATCGATCTCTGAATGCGACGTAATACTGATGAGAGTTAAGATGGATAGCTCCTAAAGGATTTCATGTTTATTACTGAATCATGGATTAAGGATGGCGATCTTATCCCTTTTTCTGAATTGGTCCTGGTTGACTGTACATTTTTTTTAAAAATTATCGCCCTATCTCTGTTTTACCATTTGTTAAAAGGTTTTGGAAAAGATTGTGTTTTTCCAACTTCAGTCTTTTCTTGCTTTAAACAGTTTGTTTGAACACTTTGAATCTGGTTTCAAGGTTGCTCACAGTACCGAATCAGCCCTTTTGAGGGTGTTAAATGATATCTTTATAGCCACTGGTACAGGGGACTCTGTGGTCCTTGTTCTCTTAGACGTATCAGCTGCTTTTGACACTATCAACCATTCCATATTAATTAATAGACTTGAATCTTGGGTGGGTCTCTCTGGCACAGTTTTAAAGTGGTTTCAGTCATTCCTGTCGGATAGGAAATATGTGGTTAGGCTAGGACAATTCTTCTCTTCCACTTCTTCTTTCCCCTGTGGCCTTCCTCAAGGTCCTGTCTTAGCTCCCACTTTATTTTCACTATATATGCTACCTCTAGGCTCCATTTTTAGGGAACACGAGATGTCATTTCACTTCTATGCTGATGACACTCAAATCTATCGACCTTTTAAGAAAAACGATTCTTTGGCCATGAATGCTCTGTTTTCTTATTAGGATGAAGTTAAATCTTGGTTATTTCAAAATTTCAAATTTCATAAAAATGTCTGAGGTTATGTATGTAACCTTGGTTCCCTGAGGACAGGGAATGAGACACTGCATCCTCTAGAGGTCGCTATGGGGAACGTTGCAACGTGACTCGTGTCTGAAGAATGAATAGAAAAACTACATAAAATGGCCGGCGACAGCATATGACGTCACGCAGCGCGACCGTCGCTGCTGTTGCGTCACTACCGGGCGACCATCACATAAAAGGGGCACCATTGCAACACAACACATCTTAAATATCAGAAGCTATTCATTGTCCTGAGCATGGCGAAGAAGTCTAGAGGAAGCAGTGTCTCGTTCCCTGTTCTTAGGGAACCAAGGTTTTCTAACGTAACCTGAGACGTTCCCTTTCGAAGGGAACTCCCACTGCGTCCTCTAGAGGTCGCTATGGGGAACAATATACCCACGCTGCCATGCTAGGGGAGTGCATACTAGGACCTCTAGCTAGCACTAAGCATCAATTCGGAAAGAATTGCCCCTGCTAGGATGTAGTGACAGCAGAAGCGTTATCCCCTACGGCCAGTGGCCTGAACTGTTACATTACTTACCTGAACCTGGGTTAGAACCCAGTGAACAGCTCTAAGGTTTGGAATAGAATTGATATTTATTCCTTCTGGGGGAAATGGCTAAGTCTCCACAGAGATTTGAACTTGTCAGAACAAGGAGCTACCGCAGCATAGGGCCTTATTCCCTCAGGAACTGGCTCCCATATGAGGGCCTAATAGCAGATGGTCAGCAGATATCAACAGTGATATCCAGGAGTTGCACCCAGGGGACCGGGGTTGTAATGCTAACTCCAATAGATGGGGACGGGGTGAAGACGCGTGACCCATAACAAAAAGGGTTTAAAAGAAGAACCCATAGCCTTCGGTGGGAACTTACCACGTGTGGATGTTATCAAGTGCCCCAGATGTGAGTGCACTTACCACTCTTGTGGTTTTAATAAAAGATGCCCAGGCGTAGCGTGGGACACTTACCGAAATGATCAGATTTAAGGAGAGTGTTTTCCCTCAGGGGGTTTCACTATCAGCTCCATGCTGTCTATGGGACAGAAGAAGGTTTTTTATCCTCAGAATAAAATTCCCTACTCCAGAAGCTCGCAAGCTATCTGTCATCGGAGATAAACATGTTTAGCTGAACCATCCTGTAGTAGTGGATAATGTTAGAGGAGAAATCCTTAAACCCTGAACCCCTTAAACCCTGAATTTTTGGATCAGACAATCCCATGTAGGTGGGTTGGTGCTCTTCCATCAAAGTGGAGCTAACTCAACCTGACAGGAATGATCTCACTGTTATCCTTCGTATAGGGGATTATTGTATCTTCTTCAAGAATACATCTGTCCTTCGGATGAGACGTTAAACCGAGGTCCTGACTCTCTGTGGTCATTAAAAATCCCAGGATGTCTTTCGAAAAGAGTAGAGGTGTGACCTCGGCATCCTGGCCAAATTTGCCCATTGGCCTCTGACCATCATGGCCTTTGAATCATCCCCATATTCCCATTGGCTTCATCACCTTGTCTCCTCTCCACCAGTAAGCTGGTGTGTGGTGGGCGTTCTGGCGCACTATGGCTGCCGTCGCATCATCCAGGTGGATGCAGCACACTGGTGGTGGATGAGGAGATACCCCTGACACTGTAAAGCGCTTTGAGTGTCTAGAAAAGCGCTATATAAATGTAACAAATTATTATTATTATTATTATTCAAGAATACATAGGCTGGAGAGTAAAACCTGTAGTATGACAGTCAAGCTCTCGACCTGAAGTACAGGGAAGTTATTCTTTTGTCACCAAGTATTGGTGCCGTTTTATAGACGACCCTTGAAAAAAGGGGGGCAACCCGTCCTTGTTCTTTTAGAGGGTTAGTTACTCTCAAGTCTAGGTTTGGACCTAGATAATAGGAGCTATAAGGCTGAAGGCTCTTAGGAGTAATGGTCTCAAGAAATAACCCTCTGATGAGGGGAGACCTGCAACCCTCATTCTTTGAAAGAAACAGAGCTTTCTGAGAACGAAAACTTTGTAGAAGTACGTTCAATTAGTCCCAAACCCCTGCGCACAGGGAGGAACACAAATTAATATGCTCTATGAACCCTTTCCTTAGAAAGGGGAGCGATATGGTAGCCTTATAGAATTCTGATAGCTTCCCAGAATAACCACATGAGGACGACTTCCAAGCCCTGATTAGGGAGGAAAAACTGTTCCTACTGGTTTCGACACGTCGTACAATCTTTCCTCAGAAAGGGAAGTGAAATGTCGCCTGAGGAACGAGTATATTTAGGCAGGTGCTTGGATCCTTTCCTCAGAAAGGAGAGCAATCTTAAACCTGCAGACTCTGCAACAAGCCTACTCCAGTCCTCAGACTAGGATGGGACTTTTTATCAAAAAAGTGTGGGGTGCTCAAATCCTTTCCTCAGTAAGGAGAGCACTGCATACATCTAATCCCAGCCCTCAGACTAGGATAAGATTTGGCTTGAGAGGAGTCACAAAGCGATGCTCATTTTTTTTTTAAAACACCCTTTCCTCAGAAAGGGGAGCATTCACATATAAAGACCTAGGGTCCATAGGTTTTAACCACCAGGGTGTGATTCAAATATACCTTTTTTTCTCAGAAAAAAGGGAGCACATTTTCCTTTAGTTATTCCGAGTCTGCAGCGAGCTCTTTCTGCCCGCCCTCAGGCGTGTTTTTACAGATATTGTGGTGGCTGCTGCACGCCATTCTACAGTGAATTCCTGTCTTAACAGGTTGGGGAGCTCTTTTTCCGCAGAAAAAAAGAGGCCCTGGTTCACCGGAAGAGGACACAACTGTAAACTCGGCTGAGACGGGCGCTCATTAGGGACCCTTTCCTCAGAAAGGGGAGGGCCCAGTCCTCGAAGTTTGTAAAGGTGAGAATCAACCTAGACAAAAAAAGGGAAAAAATTCCTTAATACTTCTGAGAAATACCCTTTTTAGAAAAGGGGAAGTATAGCTTACCAGCTCTTATGTTTCTGCCTCAACAGAACACAAGCTATTTTTCTGGAGAGGGATTCTCGGAACAGGCCTGCGGAAGACAGCGTTAAACATGTTTAAGGGCGATCCTAAGACCAAACTTAGGGTAGGTTACCTTAAAAGGGGGACTTAAAAATCCCAAGTCTAACAATCCTGTAAGGGTGGTTAACCATCCGACCTGTGGTGTGAAGAATAAGATTTAATTATGCGGCCCATAATTTCAACCAGCTCCCTGTATGCAGGACAGGAAGGCTGAGAGGATTCAGCCTCAGTCTCTTCATCCATCTCTTGCACTTCCTGCTCGTTTTGGGGAGACCCCAACAGAGCACTTCAGAGATACGACGTCATCGTCATCCAAGAGTGCATCCTCGTCTCTGGCTGACGCGTGAGAAAAGGAAAGCCCCCTTTCTAGCTCGTCAGCCAGTTCCACTTGCGATCCCCATGAGCTCAACTTCCTCCGTGCCTCGGCAGCAGCAGGACCTTGTCCCCCGGTTCGCGGGGGACAAGTGAACACTCAACTTTCCTCGAAAAGAGAGACAGACTGGATCTGAGCTTTTTCATTGGAAAACGCTTAGAATGTACACACAATGCCCCCTCAAGAACATCGCGTGCGTGCTCTTCGCCCAAACAAAACACACACAGCTCATGTGTGTCATCAGGTGTCAAAAAACGAGGACACGGATCAACACAGTTTTTAAACACATTGCTAGTGTTTTCCATAATAACAGTTTCCTCTTACCGTTTACTATTTGCACTCTCAGACAAAGAATTGCTGAAGACAACAGAGATGTGTCATTTCTATAGCATTGTCCCTTGAGAAGATAAACTAAAATTTATTTTTAAAAATGTATTTGTATAAAACCATACCTGTCTCAAATAAATACACCAAATGAGCCTCATCTCAGAGGGATAATGTAAATACACAATGTTTTACTGTACTTTACTCATAACAGTCCACTAGTGGAGACAGATTAGTGAATGTGTGTGGTATGACCTCTGACCTTTGGCTCTGAAGAGCTTTGTGAGCAGCAGTTTGGTGATGAGCGGGAACACCACCATCATCATGGGCACATATGCTGAACACCAGCCGCGGCGAGTTAGGAAGAACAGCACAACACACCAAAACAGCAGACTGACGTCAAAGAAGACCTCGGCCAGATCCACACGACTCACACTCTGAACCACAAACACACACACGTTGGATTTCAATAGACGTGATGGTTTTTATACTGTAAAAATTTTATTTTCTATCACCCCAAACCTACACCTAAACCTACCCTTCACAGAAAACTACAAGCTTTTTTTGCTTTTCCAAAAAAACTTCACTTTTTAGCTCTTGGGGACCAAAAATGTCCCCACAAGGACAAGGATTTAGCAAAGCTACAGAGAAACTGCCTACCGGGCAACAGAGGAGTGACCGATCCCGAGTGCTGGCATCACTACATGGGTTCCAGCAGCACGCGTCAGCATTCCGGCCGGGAACCATTTGGAATCGTGCCATGCGTTCAGCGCAACAGTGGAAATGCCGCTTCTGTTGAAAAGAAATACACATTTCAGTAGGCGTGTTACTAAGAGCTACGGCTAACGAGCTACGATTAATATTTCTGTCTTGTCCTTGTTATCATTGAGAAAACATAATTCTAAGATAATAGCATATTTTGCTATGATCTGTGAATTTTAAGGGTATGTTTTACTTTTATAAAGCCTTTCTTTTTTTCTTTTTTTTTGAAAGTGCATTATCTTTTGCACCAAATTTGTTTATTCATTCAATAAAGTCACTTGGAATAATACGACATTTTAGGCACAAATAAAATTATTATCAACAAAATTAATATTTTTAGTGCAGGGGAAACACAGGTGCAGCATCTGAATTGGCATTTGGATGTTTTTACTCACTGTTTAATGCAGTTAAATGCAGTTAAAATGCATCAATAATGTTTTGACATTTAAATCCTAAAACACTGAAATTAATATTTGAAATTATGAAAAAAAAAAAAAACTAAAAGGTACTCTAAATGAGAAACCACTCATACATTCAGGAACAAAAATCCACCATGTTGTTTAGAGACGCAAAACAGTGCTGTGGCTGTGTTTGGAACCATTTGTTGGCAAAATCGAGTACAAATAGCCATTATGGTGTCTAAAACATAAGTCTCTTAATATCAACTTCTAGTTTGTTGATCAAACAATGTCATATCTGTGATTTTTGCCTTTTTTTGCACTCTTTGTGTGAATTTTGGGAAAATGCGTTTTATTAGACTGAATCGCGCAGTGAAAAAACACACTCTAATTGAGCACAGTCAGTCTAAAAAGTGTTTAGCACTCATAACTCCTATAGACCTTTTTCCTGAGTAAACGATGAGCGCCGCCATTAAGAATTCTAACGTCAGATTGAATGCTTTTTTGTTCCGGTTTCCATAGGAACCCATTCAAATAGCGTTTTTAATGTAGCTAACCACTACTGATCACTAGCTGATCAATTCAAGTCTGTCTCCATCAGATCTGTGAGTTCAGTCAGCTAAAATTATCATAGAAGAGTGTTTCTGCTGTCATGATGGCAGATGAGTTCATGTGTCAGTAATGTGTGGTTTATTTTGTCCCATCACTCACCCTGTAGCACCAGTTCTTGGCCAGTGTGTGTGTCAGTAGGATAATGCCGACAGCAGCGGATCCGTACAGACAGACGGCAGCGTAGAAGTGACTGTACCAGAACATGGAGCGGCCCATTTTAGTGACAAGCCAAGCCACGAACCAAACCACCAGCAGTGAGAAGAACCAGCTCAAGAAAACCACAATCACAGCACACGCCAGATTACACATGTATCGGCCAGCTGCACAGAGGATATGACGAGCCACTGCACAACCTGTCGCAGAGCGGTGCAAAGAACTGATGGGGCATTTTTTCACATTACACCCTGGAAAAATAAAATTAATTAAGTTAAAAAAAATAATAATTTTATTCTGCATGCAAATTCTGGAGGATTATTATGAATCACTGAAATGCCTCATTTGGTAAAATGATCAGCTCCATTGAGATTGCCATTATAAACTTGCTCAGGTGCAAGCAATCAACTTCCAGATTAAACCCCAGGCTGACCAATGAAAGTGGTGTCGATTACTTCAGAATAAAATGAGCCATTTCTTGAAGATTCCACTGTTAGTAGTGCATGGTACGGCAAATAATTCATCGTGGTTGGGGAAAGGGCTTTAAAAAGACCTCTGAGATAAAGTTGTAGAAAGGGACAAGATAGGAGAAGGCTACAAAAACAATTCAAAGGCATTAGCTATACATTGGAGTACGGTTCAGAGCATTGTGAAGAATTGAAAAGAGTATGGCACCATTTGAATTGCCATGTAATTACAAATTCTTGAGAAAAACCTGCATCCCTCCGATAGACAGCTGAAGATGGGCAGGTCATTCACCTTCCAACACGACAATGACCCTAATGGCTTAAGCCATTTCGACGTTGGTTTTCCTCAAGAATTTGGATGTACATGGCAGCAACCATTTTCCCTTCAATCCTGACCAATCACCCAGTCCCAGTCAGAGCCCTGACTTAAATCCTATTGAAAATCTGTGGATGGGCAAATATTCCCCAACCAAGGTGTGCAAAGCTAGTACAGACAAATCCAAAATGATTGATGGCTGTGATAAAAGCAAAATGTGGCTCTACAAAGTATTAAATCAAGAGACTGATGACTTTTCCAACACTGTTTTTTTGTTTTTGTTTGTTATATATTCTATAAAGAATGTATTCTTTAAAATAAAATACAATGTACAATGAATGTTATCGTCATTATAAAACATAGCATTTCTTTAAGCCTCCTGATATTTGATAGAAAATCTGAAATGTTCACAGGACGGTTCTTTATAAAAAAAGAAGCTCACTTCCAGAACAAAATTTACAGAAAATGCATACCATCCAAGATGTTCTTATCTTTCTTCAATTTTTAAATGAATTATGTTTCTTGAGAAAAAAAAGTTTGAACTTCCAAAATGCAGTTTAAATGCAGCTTCAAAAGGCTCTAAATGATCCCAACCAAGAAAGAAGGGTCTTATCTAGCGAAATTATCGCTTATTTAAAAATAAATAAATACTTTTTAACCTCAAATGCATTTTGGAAGTTCAAACTAGTGGACACCATAGAAGTCCACTATATAAAGATAAATCCTAAAAATGTTTTCCTCAAGAAACATAATTTCTTTATGACTGAAGAAAGAAAGACATCTTGGATGGCAAAAGGGTGAGTGAATTATCCATGAATTTTTGTCCTGGAAGTGAACTTCTCCTTTAATAAAAGCATCAGTGATTACATGAAAATAAAAAGACACAATTTGTGACAGACCGATATCTGGTCATAACTATTACGTACCCACAATGCTGGTTAGGAGGCATTTCACGGCCAGGTAGATCACTGCGGCGATGGCTGCCGTGTAGTTGATGATGGTGCCGACGTGAACAGTATATATCACCATCGTCAATCCCAGCACGTCAAAGAACACCATGTTACCATCGCGATACTCAGTGGAATTCGCCAGTTCATCAGACATTGTCAGGTGCTTGAGGACAGACAGGATGTTGTCACCTGGTGAAAGAGATAAAAAGGAAGTCAGTACAGCACAAGAACAATATCTGTCCATCTGCCTACTCATATAAAACAAAATCTGATTTCACAATTTAGGTTTAATGAGCTCAAACACCACACATTAGAAAAGCAGTGACATCTGATCCATATTGAGGATTATTATAATATCATAAAACACACAGCACTAGCTCTACGTTCTGATTGGACAAGCCGGTTTCAAAGAAGTTACGCAATTGTGTAACTAAGACTCTGTTTGCTTATTAGACTAATGCATTTTTCATTCTGATGATTATTTTTATTAATAAATGCAGTTACTTACGGAAAATTGGCATCTTTCATTATATCGCTCTTCTGCAGCTTTACAAAAACAATACAACAGCCGAAGACAAGCATTACAGTTCAGAACAAGAGAGCAGATCTAACTCACACACACACACACACACACACACACACACACACACACACACACACACACACACACACACACACACACACACACACACACACACACACACACACACACACACACACACACACACACACACAGAGGTATTAACCAAATCTGCAGTGTTGTTTTTGACAACCATCTTAGATTTAGTCTTAGTCTTTTGGACTAAAATGCTTATTAGTTTTAGTCCAATTTTAGTCGACAAAAAGTCAAAAAGTTTTCAGTTTAGTTTTAGTCAAAAAAAGGAGAAAAAGTAGTCTTTTAACAAATTAATGTAGGTCAGTAAGTATTTTGCTGTAGGGTAGTGTCATTTATAAGTTGTGAAAAAAGGATCGACTATTTTCACAAATATTTACAATAATGAAGGAATGGTTTTAGACATAAAATACATATATTTGAAATATACCCATAGGCCCTTTCGCCGTTTGCTACCACCCTGTTTGCAAACTGCCGGCATCATGGTTAATCGTCTGTCTGTCTGAGTGACAACAATGTGACGTGTTGAGGACGTTGTGCGCTGCATGCCAGGTGGTGGGCGTAACCAAACAATGATAGAATGCTAAAATGGCTTGCCATACTAGTATGGCAAAGAGTATTTAATGCTAAAACGGCTTGCCATAGCGGCATAAACTTTTTAGGTTTTAATTGGCATGCACAATAAGCAGAAATGTCATGCATTTTAAACGCCTGACAGACCACCCATTAACATTTTCATCTATTCTCGCCTCGTCAACGACAACTCACACACGTCTCGTCATGTTTTAGTCATCAACGAGCCATTTTTATCTCATCATCGTCGCGTTATCGTCATGAAAAAAAGTTGCGTCAACTAAATGATTTCGCCATCGTCATCGTTGACGAAAACACTGCAAATTTGTCATGAAATTCAGCTGCACAGAAATAAATCTCATCATATTATGAAAGCTGTAATGTACAGTTGAGGTAAAAAGTTTACACCCCCCTTTCAGAATCTGCAAAATGTTAAATACTTTAGCAAAATTATTGTTTATTTAGTACTGACCTGGATAAGACATTTCACATAAAAGATGTTTACATACAGTCCACATGAGAAAATAATAGTTGAATTTTTAAAAATGACCTGTTCTTGATTCTTAAAACAGTGTTGTTTCCTGAATGATCCGCAGCTGTGTTTTTGTTTAGTGATAGTTGTTCATGAGTCCCTTGTTTGTCCCGAACAGTTCAACTACCTGCTGTTCTTCAGAAAAATCCTTCGGGTCCCACAGATTCTTTGGTTTTCCAGCATTTTGTGTATATGAACGCTTTCCAACAATGACTGCATGATTTTGAGATCCATTTTTTCACACTGAGGAAAACTGAGGGACTCATATGCAACTATTACAGAAAGTTCAAATTCTCACTGATGCTTCAGAAATGGCTCCGTAATTGTTGCTAACACTAGGTGAGTGCTAAACGCAATGCAATACTTGGCAATCAAGAAGAGGAAGTGCTTTGTATTTATACAGTGTCTAAGCTACATGAAAGGGCAAACCTGTGCAAAGGAACATGGGAATTGTAGTCCGGGGTGACATGTAACAGTCTGTGTAATGTGCGAGTCTGTGAAATGAGAAAGCGACCTCTGGTGGTGAGCAGACCGAAGACCAAGAACTGGATTTGTGATAAAATGTATGTCAAAAAACTCCCATCTCATTTTCTCCTCCAACTTCAAAACCGGTCAACACTCTTTAAAATAAAGGTGCTTTAAAGCGTTGCCATAGAAGAAATATTTTGGTTCCACAAAGAACCATTCAGTCAAAGGTTCTTTAAAGAACCACTTCTTTCTACCTTTTAATAATATGAAGAACCTTCTTTCGCCACAAAGAACCTTTTGTGAAACAGAAAAGGTTCTACTATGGCTTCCTGAAGCACCCTTATTTTTAACTGTGTACATTGCTGTTTTACCTGTTTTGTAGAGGGTGTTTGATCTTCTTTGCATGTTCACTTTGTAAACACTGGGTCGGTACTTCTGCAGCGAAGTAGGGCGATTTTGAAGTTGTTGAAAAAATGAGATGGTTGGACAGTTTTTCGACATACCCTAACTGACTTGAACCAGAATACACAGAGCTCAGGCAAAGCTAGACAAAACGAGCATTTAAGGTTAAAAAGAAAATAAATTGTCTTTTTTTATTTTTTAGAATCGCTTTGCTAAATAAGTTAATTAAGAGCCTTTTGAAACTGCATTTAAACTGCATTTTTGAAGTTCAAACTCATGCCATAGAAGTCCACTATATGGAGGGAAATCCTATAATGTTTTTCTCAAAACACATAATTTGTATACGACTGAAGGAAGAAAGACATGAACATCTTGGATGACAAGGGGGGTGAGTAAATGGACTGTACATTTTTGTTCTTGAAGTGAACTCCTCTCGCAGACAGCAATTTGCACTGGTCTTGTTAAATTAAGTTGATTGTTACGGAAATTATCTGCGTCTGTGTTCTTCTGAAATAATGTCAGTAAATCACCCATAGAAATAAACACTTCAATCTGTGCTTTAGTAAATCTGGCCGCGAGACTTATTTCTATTCATAAAGACCTTCTTAAAACAGCGTCGATCTTGGATTTGATTTGTCTGACTGCTCAACTGATCGAAGCTCTGAGTGAACTTCATTCTCTCTGAAGCAGCTGTTTAATTTCCTAAAATCTTCACGAGAGGCTGTAGATCAGGAATGAGGCATCTCACCTGCTCTCTGGATGGAGTCGTTGTGGATTCGGTCCGGAGTGTCATATTTAGTGTGATAGAGGTAACCATTGTCTATGAATGCAAGATCAATTCCTGTAGAATGAGATGGAAGAAGATTCAGACTTCAAAGGGTCTTTAACATGATCTGACAGTCTCAGTCAATACTCCTGGTTTACTCTTTACCATTAACTTTTCTTCTTTTATTAGCAGTACATGACTTAATGAAATGTGGTTTTACTGTAAGCATGTGCAAAACTTCTTAAAGAGGTAATTCACCCAAAAATGAAAATTGATTGATGTTTATCTGCTTAGCCCCAGTGCATTCAAGATGTAGGTGACTTTGGTTCTTCAGTAGAACACAAGCTAAGATTTTAGATTTTTGTAAATATTGATATCAATACTGTTCAGCTTCTGCGCAGGCTGATCGTTTCGTGTCTTAACACCTCAATGTATCGTCACGAGCCGCAGTGTTTAATTTGGTTTTGTCTGTGTAAGTTTTTTATACTCTCAAATATTTGGTGCCTATTGACTGCCATTATATGGCTGACAGACTGCAACAGTTTGAGTTAAAATCTTTGTTTGTGTTCTACTGGATGCCCTGGGGGTATCAGATAAACATCACATTTTCCTTTTTGGGTGAACTATCCCTTTTTTACAGTGTGTCTCATACCAGGAATATTCCCATAGTCCCTGAAGATGCGGAAGTCTGTGTCCGAAGGAATGAGACCACTTTGGAAAATCTCCTGACCGACCACTGTGGCGAACGGGTGGACGGCGGCTCGGGCGTAAGCCTGGATTAACCACGGGTTCTTCGGACCTTAAACACACACACACATACACGACTGCATTTAGAGATTTGACAAAATGATCATGCTGCTCTTTTCCATATATGTGTGCCATGCATTAAAAATGTGTGTACATGCGCACAGGCTAATTTTAAGCTATACATAAAAGAATTTCGGAAAACTTTATACTATTATATAGTACTATATCGACTATATCGACTTAGTTTTGGCGAATTCCAACAAATCATACATCATTTTGAAGGTCTCTTATTGGAGAAGGTGAAAATAAAAATAACTTATTTTTGAAAATTTGCTTACTGCAACTCATCCTGCCAGCACAGGTCAGATATATGCCAATGTATTTTGTTTGTTTGTTTTAATGGAAACATGGACTTTTCCAGTCATTCCCCATTTACTGGATAAAGATAAAATGCTTGGATTTTTAAATCTATATTTACTTGAAAGTTATACATAACTAGAAGTAAAAAAAAAAATACATTTTTATTATAAAATGCCCATTATGTTTTCAGATTTGAAATGAGGCTTCCTTTATTTAATTTTTGCAATCTTAAAATATGATATAAAGACTCGTATAGTCTAAAATCATGATCCACACTCTTAATTGTAATCTTCCCAACTTTGAGAGGTAGTGTCAAGAAGATCCTGACTGGAACAAGCCTGTGGACACCATTTAATAAACACAGCATCAACCCTCTTTGGTCGACAAACATGGCAGAACGTTTTGTGGCATTCTTTCCTGATAACCCCTATGGGAATTAAAATGATCAAAAAATAAAAGTGGATCCCATTTCAAAATCCAAAAAAACACATCAAGGCACTCACATAGTAAGCAAAGTAAAAAGCCTTTGTTCTAAGACAGGTTCTTCATTCTTCATCAGGGTGTTGAAGGCCTGTTGTGGCTGATATATGTAGATGCCTCATTGGACCTCTCCAAGCACGTAGATGCGTCCGCCATATTGGAACGGTCCACTTGACGTCATTCACCATAGAGTAGGTTTGCAGACCAACGGCTGTGCAAGACTGTGACATTTCGAATATTCAGTGATTACTATGGTCAAGTATGTAGATCTATGGGTGAATGACGTCAAGTGGGCCGTAGTGAAATGGCGGACGGTTTACGTATAACGGCCCATTGAAACAGTCGCTAATGAGGCATCTACATATATATATCTATGGCTGATACGCACTGTCGCCCTGTCTTAGAATAAAGGTTTTAAGAATAAAGTCGAAATGTTTCAAGAAGTCAATGTTCAATGTTCAAAATATTTCGTTCTTAAATAATTTCGACTTTGTTCTCAAAATATTTAGACTACATTCTCAAAATATTCCAGCCTTCGTCTTGAAATATTTCACTACAACACGCTTGAAAAGTACATTGTGTTTTTAGCTAATGACGATAGTGATCTATTCTTTAAACTCTGGCACTTGTTCTGCTTGGCAACAGAGCAGAGTTCATCTATCGTAGGTACACAGAGGCGTATTAAATGTTTACCTGTCTGAAACACCAGCTCTTTCCCTCCCACTCCTGCCGCGTCTAGGTTCACAAACGCTCGCACCTGCCGAGCCCAGGGATGCTGGGTGATGAAGCCGTGACTGCCCTGAGAGAGAGATGTTAACAGTGATCAAACTGCCTGAAACACACTTAACACCTAATCACATGCTCGTTGAGGTCAAAGGTCAGCTGTGCCGTGACCTCTCACCTGCAGGATGGTCTCCTCGGCCCCGTTGAAGAGGAAGATGACGCCGTGTTTGAGCGGCGTGGAGAGATTGGCTAGAGAATGTAAAACCTCCAGCATCACTGAACAGCTGACGGCGTCATCACTGGCTCCTGAAACACACACACACACACACACACACACACACACACACACACACACACACACACACACACACACACACACACACACACACACACACACACACACACACACACACACACACACACATTATTCATCATACAGTACAGTTATTACTCATACACTAGAGTAACCATTAAGAAAATAAGTTTATTCAAGTGTGCTATTACTACTTTAAAAAATAAAGAGAAAAGAAAATAGCTAAGTACACTTTCAGTCTTCTTTTTATGGGCTTTTCTGTCCAAAATTTCCAAAATACAAGTGAAGAAGAAACCGGAACAACGGATGCTTCCACATGTAATCTACCACAATCGTCAGACATTAACCAGCACCAAAACCATAGAACCAGATTGAGAGTCCTTCCATAGCCTTTTGACCCTAATGGCTCAGAAAACACAGAGAGGAGAGTGCATAGAAATTTTGGGGCTGAGTGGCCCAAAGAGAAAAAAGGGGCACTAATGGGTGGGTTAATACAAATGATCCAGTTGTTACAAATACACAATTAAAAGAGAAAACAGCACACTCTGTAATATTTTCAGACTTTATTGTAGATGTTTTGATAAGAGTGGGCCCTGTCTAAAGTTAAAGGTTGTATCAGCGATTTCTAGACTATAACATAAAGTGTCAAATTTAGCTGACCTTTATTCACGATCCGCTCGCTGCCTGCCCCATAAATTGTCTGTGAAAAAAACGCGTCTCTCTGGTCAGCCTAGGGTCCGAGATATGCTAAAAAACAATCGGCGCTATCAACTATTCCACAGATAAACAAACAGTGTTCCAATCAATCAGCGTCAGGGGTTTGGTGTTGTGGACTTTCCTACCGGTGCTGGGATGTGAGGGAGGCGGAGCGAAAGTCCACAACACCAAACCCCTTTTATTTTTTTTTACTTAAAGGGATAGTTCACCCAAAAATGAAAATTTGATGTTTATGTGCTTACCCCCAGGGCATCCAAGATGTAGGTGACTTGTTTTCCTCAGAAAAACACAAACGAAGATTTTTAATGAAAACCGGTGCAGTCTGCCAGCCTTATCATGGACGTGGATGGGCACCAAACCTTTAAAAGTAAACAAAAACATGCACTGACCAATCCAAATAACACTCTGCGGCTCTTGACGATACATTGATGTCTTAAGACACGAAACGATCATTTTTTTGCGAGAAACTAAACAGTATTTATATAATTTTTTTACCTTTGATAAACAGCAACGTCCATCTGTCATGAGCACGAGTTTGGCATCAGTCACGTCACATGAGCACGCGCTTCTGGCGAAGAATACGCAAACGCCGTAAGGGGAAATCAGTGAAAAGTCCCGGATGAGTTTGCGAAAGCAAACGTAATCTTTTAGCTTTAAATCGGTTTAAACAACCAGGATACGCGCAAGTAATTACCATTTTGTATAGCCGCTATACCCACAATCTCTGTGCACTGTGTAAACAATGAGTGTTGTATACATGCAAAAGATCGCATCAGGCGTTTGCGTATTCTACGACAGAACGCGTGCTCATGTGACGTGACTGATGCCAAACTCGTGCTCATGACAGATGGACGTGGCTGTGTATCAAAGGTAAAAAATTAAATAAATACGGTTCAGTTTCTCACAAAAAACGATCATTTCGTGTCTTAAGACATCAATGTATCATCAAGAGCCGCAGGGTGTAATTTGGATTGGTCAGTGCATGTTTTTGTTTACTTTTAAAGGTTTGGTGCCCATCCACGTCTATGATAAGGCTGGCAGACTGCACCGGTTTTCATTAAAAATCTTCGTTTGTGTTTTTCTGAGGAAACAAAGTCACCAACATCTTGGATGCATTGGGGGTAAGCAGATGAACATCAAATTTTCATTTTTGGGTGAACTATCCCTTTAAGATAAAGATAAATGAGTTTGAGTTTCAATTATCTCTCCTTTAAGTCTTAGACATTACAAAAGAGCAACTTTTTTTTAACTTAAGGAGAAACAAAAGAGTAACTTTGGAGCAAGAGGTTTTATTAACTCTTGCTAATAAAGCTTCATAATACTCACTGCCAGTGTTGGGGATAGATACTTTTAAAAGTAATGCATTACAGTATTGAGTTACTCCCTAAAAAGTTACTAATTAACTTTTTTTAGAAAGTAATGTTGCGTTACTTTTGCGTTACTTTTTAAATCTGGGCAGGGCTTGCTTGTTTGTTTTTCATATGAAAAGTTCTATTTTTGTCGAATGTAAAAGCCTTTTCACACCAAAAGCCTCAGGCTTAGAGAAAAGTAAATTCACGTCTGCACAGTAGACCGTAGAGAAAAAAAAAAAAAAAACTCTTCAGCAATAAAAAAGAATAACAAATGGTACATTCTCTTGAGTAATTTTTGCTTATTAGTGTGGATGAATTGGACCATCGAAGGTTGGCAGCAAAGACATCAGTTAATGAAATGGGATTAAATACATAAAGGGTAATTGTATTACTTAATATTTAATTATTAAAGGTTTGCATTATATTCTGAGTTGAATTTCACAGTTTTTTTTTTCATTTTAAGAAATACTGTATCTGTTTTTTTCACATTTATTCAAGAACTAATGTAACATCTTAAAAGTTGTCTCAACATGGGGACAGCAGAGCTTTTTAATCAATAAATGTGGGAAAAATAACTGGCGTTACTAATTAGAAAAAGTAACTCTTCTTGTCCATTAAAAAGTAACGCGTTACTTTACTAGTTATTTGGAAAAAGTAATATTATTACGTAACTTGTAATGCGTATCAAAATGTTGATATGTAAGACATGAAGTTGAATTGAAATTTGAATGAAATGTGACCGAGATCTATATAATTCTCACAAGCTTTTTAAAACCAGGCAAGTGTGAAGCGTTGATCAAACGTTGTAAGAACATACCTGGGCTGTTGGCCACCGAATCAAAGTGGCAGTTAGCAAGCATGAAATGTTGCGCGTTCATCTGCGGTTCGAGTTTGACAGCGATGTTGGTCACGCGGTCGTAGCACATGTAGGCGAAGCAGCCGGTGGGCCGCTGGACGTCCACCGTGATGGAGTGAGGTCCGGTGTTGCTCTCATTCCGGATCTGCTCAATCTGATCCAGCAGGTAGTTGACCGTGGTGATCTCGTTCTCTGGGCTTCCGACGGTCCGCGGCCCGACGCTGGTGATCCGCTCCAAATGCTTCCTGATACACAAGATTACAGTTTTACACATGTGAGCACAAATCAGTTTTTTATTCTATTGTGATTTTTATTTTATTTTTCTGCATTTTCAGTGGCATTTTAATCTGGAGCCCTGCGATATTTACTATACAAGTACAGCTACTAATAAAAGTTATAATAAAATTTGCCTTTTATTATCCCTTCAGATTATTTTAATGCTTTCCTGTGTATCAAAATCTAGCAGACAAATATTAATCCCAGCAAACAATTTTTGATTCCACGGAACATTCTGGGAAAGCTTCCTTAACATAAATAGAACATTCTATTTCTTAACTTAAATAGAACGTTTCCTTTAGGTTACGGGAGCATTCCAGGAACAAAAGGGGAACGTTACGGAAATTTGCCCAACATGTTCTCTTTAGGTTAGGAGAACATCCAGGAACGTTCCTATTAGGTTCCCGGAACGTTCCTCTAACCTAAACGAAACGTTCTATTTACATTGAGAAAACTTTCCTGGCTAACCAATTGTAACGAAGGGAGTCGAGGTGGACAGAGTTGGATCCAAATGCAAGCTTTATTGCAGATCGTGTTCAGGGCAAACAGAGTAGAACACCAACAAACAGGAACAAACAAGGCAAGACAAAAGCGTAATCCAGGCAGGATCGAAAACCAAGAGGGCAGCCCAAAGTAGTAAAAAACAAAGAAACAAGGCAAGAACTATGGCTAAGACTGAACAACAAAAACAGAACAATAGCTAGGGCTAGGGCTATGGGAAACGATGGAACAAGGAAACAGTGAAAACGCTCAGAAATGCAGACGGGGCAATACAAGACTTCGCGAAGAGGCTGTGTGTGTGAGTGGCTTATAAGCAGTCAGTGTGATGAGGAACAGATGTGTGCAGCAATCAGTGCAGTGGGCACGAGGAGCAGGTGTGAGCAGTGATTAGTGCAGTGGCTTGTGGGGGATGAAGTCCATGATGAGTAGTGCAAGAGTTACCAGGATGACGGAGGCTCAATTCGTGACACCATTAGGGAACATTTTATTTATGTTTCTAGAGATTCCCTGAAAGTTTTCTGAAGGTTCCCAGAACGCTCTCCTAACCTCTTCAATCCGATACCGCAGGAGAAAGAACGTGCTGAAGAAGTCCATGCAGAGCAGAGGAGCACAGTAAAGAAATAAACATTGACTTTCTGACTACACCTAACCTTGGCTTATTTTTATATATAAAATTGGAGATATATTATCGTTATAATGTTATTTGACCACTTTGATGTCTACACTTTATTAAAAGCTTATTTCGGACATGAAATTCTGCAAAAATAGGTTGTTTATGATCATGAGAACCATCTGCAACGTTTTAAGTATGGTTATGACTACTAAACATAACCTGCATGGAACCTTCTGGGAATGTTCTCTCTAGGTTATAAAAATAAAACTTTATTAATAAAATAACCTAAAGGGAATGTTCTGGGAAGGTTTTTTTTAGGTTATAAAATTACATCTACAAATAACATTTAGGGAACGTTTGTCACAGTTCTGTCTGTTCATTTGGTGTCCCCCTGTCTTTTTGTCATTTGATTTAGCCGTCCTCATTATTCTAGCACCTGTCTTTGTAATTATTAGTCATCTGTGTCACCTGTGTTTGATAATTAGTTTGTCTTTAAGAGTCTGTCTTTGAGTTCAGTTCCCTGTCGGTTTTTAACGTTGTGTGATGTGTGTGTAAGTGTTCTTGCCTGTTCCTGCCTTGTTCCTCTTTGAGAATTATATTAAATATCTTGTTTATATTGTTAATCTCGTCTATCGTCTCGTCTCATCCTGCACACACCCCTGACAGAAAGACCGACCCAAACAGTTTCATGACGTGTTTCCCTGCTTTATTTTCCGGTTAGTTCTGAGTTTAGTTTTTTTTTTTTTTTCCTTAATAGATATCCCTGCCGTCCTCATCATAATCCTGGAGCCGGGGAACCGCTCTCTCGAGGAACACACAAGAGACTTTGCGCCACAGACGCATTACCCTGACAGCTGCCTGTGCACGTTCTTCCGTGCAGGACTCAACATCGCCACGAAAGCGCAGCTGTCCGGGGAGGGTCCTCAAGAGAGCCTCGCCGATTACATCGAGACTCCAGACCCAGAGCCCAGCCAAACATCCCCCCGACACGCAGTGTATTAGCCCGCATTCACCGCGGACGGAGAGCCTGAGCCCGGAGCGACAACAGTATGGTGCGCCGATGGGATCAAAACCTCTGACCAAGTGCGTGAGCCGGCCTCTACATCTACGACGGTGGAGTGCTTTGTGGAGCAAGAGAGGTCGGTAGAGAGCCCTGCCCACTGCACCACCACTGGGGGTGAGCATGAGCAACACTCTGGGGACTTAATAGACTTTTTCACAGAACCACTGGCCTGCTTGAACTTCCCAACCACCCGCACTCTTCTGCCTATTTCTAAATCCTTCCTGAATCTCCGCTGGTTCCTTCCAGCCATCTTGAATCTCCGCTAGTGCCATCCAGCATTCCAGAAACCCCGCTGTCTTCTGTCAGTCCCCTTGCTCATCCTTAGTCCTCCATATGTGCAGTGGGCTCGCCGCAGGTATGCAAGCTTCCATTGGCGTCTCGGCTGGAGGATCCCTTATCTCCAGCCTCAGAATCCAGAACTCCGCCTTGGCCCTCCGACCCTGCGGCTCCACCACGGCTCTCAGCTCCCTCGTCTTCAGCGTCGCCCGTCGGCCCACCAGCTCCACCGGGCTTCCTCGTCCCTCCGGCTCCGCCTTCGTCGGTTGTCGTCCCGCCATCGCCTACGGACTCTACACCTCTGGCTACGCCTCGTCGCTCCATCCCATCAGCTCCGTTGGGCTCCTCCCTCCCCCCGGCTCCACCTCAGTCCTCTGTCGCTCCGGATACCCGCCTCCGCCTTGGTCGCCAGAGCCTCGGGCTTCGCCTTGGCCCTCCGGATCTTCGGTGTCGCCCAGGATCTTCGGCTCTCCGTCTCTGCCTCGGGCTCCTCCTCCACCTGCTCTGCCTCTGTCGGTCGGACCCCTGGAGTCGTCAGCCCGTCCTCCACCATGGCTCCTCCCTCTGTCGGCTCCACCGTGGGTCTTCATGGCTGTGGCCTGGGTCTTGGTCTGTTACTCCTGCTCCAGGTCCCTCCTGTTTCCTCCCTGGCTCCTCCCACCGTCGTCGCCCCCTTGGACTGTCTTTTTTGTCACCTGGACTTTTGTTTTTGTCCCCCTCCAAGGGTTGCGTCCTCCGCCAAAGCCTCCTCCCATGGACTCTTATTTTTCTGTCATTTTGCCCCTCTTGTTTTTATTTTGTTCCACGGCGCCTATTCGGATCTCAGTCAAGGACGCGCCTATTCGGAGGGGGGCGTAATGTCACAGTTCTGTCTGTTCATTTGGTCTCCCCCTTTCTTTTTGTCATTTGGTTTAGCCATCCTCATTATTCCTAACACCTGTCCTTGTAATTATTAGTCATCTGTGTCACCTGTGTTTGATAATTAGTTTGTCTTTAAGAGACTGTCTTTGAGTTCAGTTCCCTGTCGGTCTTTAACGTTGTGTGATGTGTGTGTAAGTGTTCCTGCCTGTTCCTGCCTTGTTCCTCTTGGAGAATTATATTAAATATCTTGTTAATTGTTAATCTCGTCTATCGTCTCGTCTCGTCCTGCACGCACCCCTGACAATGTTCTGGGTACCTTCTCTGTAGGTTATAAAATTAAACCAAAAAGAGAACCTACAGGGAACATTCCTAGAATGTTCTCATTTGTTGCATTTATTATTATCCCCCCCCCCAATGTTTTGGGGGATTTTGGGGTCCTAAACATACACGAAAACTCTTGAATATTTGCACACAAATTGCAATCTGCGGCCATTAGGATGCTGCAGAGGCTGGGACCTGGGTGTGGTATAGGGCCTTTACGGCTCTAAAACTTTACGTTTTAATAATGTATTAATATTTTGTAAGTTAATAATAGTTAACATTAATAAATGCTATATAGTTATTGTTCATGTTAACAAATAAAGTTAATGTTAACAAATTAACCTGAATGGTAAAAGTGTTGCCAAAGTTACATATTGTTCTTTCCATTTGTGTGTGCTGATCTTATAGTGTAACCCTTTCACTGCTGTAACCCTTAAATCCAGACTGCTAGAGGGTTACTGTGAATGCATGTACCCGCTGGGCACCTTTTTCCTGATGGTACCGGGATGGCGATTGCACTGAGGGCGAGGGCCCGTCTTCGCTGCTTGCAGCTATATTCTTTACTTAATATTAGGGGTGTAACGATATTTCGTAGTACCATATTTCGCAATGCAAAAATGTTACGATATGTATCATAGAGTGATGACGATAAATTTACGATATGACAACAGTCTAACC
>NC_133361.1:11580994-11655399 GCF_049309525.1 Garra rufa
CATTATTTACCATCATGTTGGCAAAAGACATATTCTATGCATCTAGAATTGCTTTGTTATTGTTTGAAGAATAAAAAAGTACTATCACGGCATTTAACATAAATCACACATCTTCCCCTAATTATTACTTTTCCCCTGAGCTTGGCCAATACATATTCCTAATGGTTAAACGTGTCACTATTTTTTTATTCGTTCCAATTAAATTATAATAATTAAGCCTACAAATAACTTACAATTTGTAATCATATAAGCCTATTCAAAGTTATTATTATTTATTTTCAAACATTTTTTGTGGTCTATCACAATCATAAACAATCGTGATAAAAAAAAAAAAAAAACACTCTATTTTTTAGCATTGCCTAATGGTGTTTTTACTGTTTTACCATAGTATTGTTGAAGTGACATTCAAATATTATGGTGATTATGCAACACAATAGTAAACTGTAAGAGCTGTGGTATTCCCATCTGAATATGGTAAAGTGTACCTGGCCCGAACGAAGTTGAAGTGTCCTGGTCTGCTGATGGTGAGCTGCTTGACTGAGATCAGAACCACGATCCACAGCAGAAACACGAACACGAGCAACAGAGCCACTGCTGAACACTCGCTCAGCTGCCCAGCGCGCACTTCTGGCTTGTGTTTGCGGCTCCGGACTGAGTTCTGCGTGGCTTCCTCATCACGATTGTCCGGCTGCTGCTGCTGCTGCTGCTGGTTGTTTTGTCGAGCTCTGATTCTGCGGACTGTAGCGTCGCTTTCGCTGAGCTGTATAATCACTGGATCGCTCATTGCGTTCTGAACAAAAGGGCACTAAATGCAGATCTTGAGCAGGCAAATATACTATCTAAGCTCTATAACGCCCCACGTCGTTCCTGATGCGTCCATTAGGGGGTTCAATATGAGCCATCAGAACAAACTATAGGATCTGGATAGTTTTTAGATTAACGACACATCGTAGATCCGCTCAATAGTCCCTGAAAGTTAGCTCTGGAGCATTCACAGCAAACTATGGTGGAGATTCTACAATTGGAGTTTTCATATTTTGAACAATACTAAAATGACCTATAGTTTAATCCCTAAAGATATTATTTTTTTATTAGGAAAACCCCCAAATTTGTTATGTCTTGAATATGTTAATTAACCCTCTGGGGTTCTTTGGTCATTTCTGACCGGAATCACAGCAATGAAAGCATGATACTGTAAGCCATCAAAGTTGCAAAATAGAGACACACACACACACACACACACACACACACACACACACACACACACACACACACACACACACACACACACACACACACACACACACACACACACACACACACACACACACACACACACACACACACACACACACACACACACAGGGAAAAATGAGACTGTTGAGACTGTAACAGAGAAATGTTAGAATATGTGAAACAAGATCAATGAATCAAATAAAAGGGAGACCTTTGATCCAAAATGCAAAAAAAAGCAATGTCTCCCTCTTGAACTCTATATTCCATTTACTGTTTGATAATTGTTATACTTTTGCTGTTATTTTAGTTTTATGTTCATAATTGCTGTTGCCTTTTGAATAAGAGTTACTGTTCACTGAATATGTAAAAAAATACGCACATAATATGTAAATAGGGTTAGGATGATATTTAAAATACTTTTTTTTTAAATTTCTCTATTTTCCATTTACTGTTTGATGATTATACTTTTGCAGTTATTTTGTTGCCAGTGCCGTTGCTGTGCTAAATAAGATCTATTGTTCATTGAATTAAAAAAAAAATAATAATTTTGAATGAAAATGTTCATTATAAAAAGGTTAAATAAATTGTTACGACTGAAAGAATTGCATTTTTATTAAGTTAGAATAAAAACAATGGGTAACAAAATGCTTTCCATTAAGTTTTCTTTCCAATGCAATGTTCAGGTTTGACTGTATTATATACCAATCAAATAAACAAAAAACTTTGCAAATAATAATAATAAAAAAAAAAATAGTCTTTGATAATCTCATAATATATATTAAAATCCACAACCTAAAAAGGCAAAGGCAAATATGTGCAAAAACAACTAGGATTTTCAAGTCCTTCTATAGAGAACATTACACCCATCTAGTGGTTAGGATATGATATTGCTCGATAATTATGCTCACTCCACCACCAGATGGCACCAATCTGACTTCAAATTTTTTTTTCCTATAAGATCTCATTATTGCACAAATAGTCTTTTATAGACGGCAGCTGGGTTTCAATGTGCTGTGACTCCATGAGTTCTGGAACTCTCCCCAGAAGTTGTTGTTTTTAAAAGACTTGCATTTCTCCTCTTCTTATCATTCTATGCCTCATCTGCAACAAAATACTGTAATGTTCAAATTCCCTTTTCGTCTTCTTTCTAGCAAGGCTCTTGCTAATACATGTTATAAACATTCTCTTAGTAAATGCTTAAAAACAATACGCGTGGTGTCTTTTTTTAATGAACCACTTTCTTATTAAAGCAAATGCAATACAAGTACTATATGAAAGGAAAAGACATACTTGCAACAGGACAATTGCATATTTTCCTCAACAGGGGATAGAAAATACAGTTCAATATAGTACTGTGCAATATAAAAACCATTACAGTGAAGGATCCTTCGATCCTCATATGCAGACTGTTTGTGTTTTTGTTTTGATTTGTATGTTTTAATTCATTTATAATCATTTTATATTCATTAGTCATTCATATAATGTATTATTTGACTGTTTATTATTTGGTTATTTGATTATCATTTATCATTATATTTTTAATCATTTATCAATTTATTGCACTTCTATTTCTTATTATTTTTCTTTGCATATGCATTTTCATTATTGTTCAGTTTTATGACTGTGGAGTTCCATGAGTTGATTGGTTTGCATGAACGAGAACTAGAAGAGGAGATGTTGACGTGGGGACTAGATCTAACAACACGGATGGAATGAACATACAAAAAAATGAAAACCACGATGAGTGTGTTTGTGTATGTGTGCGATCAGGGCCCTCGAGCAAGCAGCCTTTAGAATCTGTACATGTGGTATGTGCTGATCCATGAGGATGTGAAGGCCCAGTCCGGGAATTTCTCCAGTAAGGTCTCGAGTGGCTCCGAACGCCCATCTGAACCAGAGAAATAATGTGCGGAGATGGCCAGAGAGAACAAGCCCTCATCAGGAGACGCGTCGGAGGACTTGTGCTGCTGAAGATGAAAAAACACACATGAACTCACATAATAAATGCCGCCGTGCTCCTCAGGTTAAATATGTGGTTTTTGAGCTCGAACTCACCATGATCTCAAACCAGAAGGTCCAGGTTGGAGCTTCGAGACCATGAGAGTACAATATGAAATTATCATTGCCGTGGTGCAGCATCCCACCTCCGAACGACGAGCTGATCAGAGATGTGCCGGCGTGAGGACGCAGGTGCAGAGACATGTGACTCGGACCTGAGAGAGTACAACAGGACATGTTTTAAGGTGCACCAAGCAATTTTTGAAAAATGCTTTTAACATCTCGACACAGTGGTGCCAATTCTGGAATACGGGTATGACATTCTTCAATGCAGTTGTTTAAGGAAAAGCTACAGACTAGGGTGGCCTTCATTGGGGGTCATTCTTATAATTTTTTATTATTTAGTTTTTTTGAAAACGATCTCTCACCCCCTTATTTGTTTCTCCACTATCCCATCCAGGTAATTTTTCATTCAGGATATGCTCAGAAAATGGATATGGTTTTAGGTACTTCAAGATCCGATTGTTAAAGGATTAGTTCGCTTCCAGAACAAAAATTTACAGATAATGTACTCACCTCGTTGTCTTCCAAGATGCTCATGTCTTTGTTCATTTAGTCGTAAAAAATAGTTTTTTTTTTTTTTTTTAGAAAAACATTTTAAGGAATGCTCTCCATATAGTGGACTTCTATGGTGCTCCCAAGTTTGAACTTCCAAAATGCAGTTTAAATGCAGCTTCAAATGACTCTAAACAATCCAAGCCGAGGAAAAAGGGTCTTATCTTAATCTCGCTAAATAAGAGCCTTCTTTCTCGGATGGCATCGTTTAGAGATCCTTTGAAGCCGCATTTAAACTGCATTTTGGACATCCAAACACGGGGGCACCATAGCAGTCCACTATATGGAGAACAGTCCTGAAATGTTTTCCTTCTTTATGACTGAAGAAAGACAGGAACATCTTGAATTGCAACGGGGTATCTGTAAATTTTTATTTACCATAAAATCAAACTTATGCCTCACCTTTGACCTCAAAGGTCATTCTAATGATTCCGTGTGTAATCTCCTTTCTGGATAAGAGCTGGAACTCCAGTGGAGCTTTAGGAGAAACTTCAGGAGCCGGAAGATACCAGCTCTCACTAAAACAATGAGGGAAAGATGTCATGAGGTTCAAGCGGTGGCTCAGTTCAGCTGAACATGTGCGTGAACTCCATCCTCCAATCCTTTGACTTATATTCAGTTAACCAGGAACTTGACCGTGAGGAACCTTGGGAAGCCGTAGTAGGAAATGTAGTCTTGACAGTGCGTGCGGATGCTGTCGTTGATCTGTGGGATGTGTGGTGTGATGTGCTTCATGCCGGTGTAGTCCAGATCGTTGATACAGAAGCCCGAGTCGGAGCTCTCCAGCGAGCCGTTCAGTGCGTGGAACCTGCGAGTGATGTGCTGTAAACGAACACACATCTGACTGATGCAGGCTGAACTCACAACTAATAAAATAATCCATTCAGTTGAAGATTGTTTGATGGATTCATTGGATTTAGACACATTTTACTTTATAAGAATTAAGATTTCTTCTAAAATGCTTCAAGAAAAAATACAAGCTTTACATTTGTGGTTCATAAAGCATCTGCTTGACTCAGGCTAGGAGTATATTAATGTAAACAGCATTTTCAGTAAACTCTAAAAACCCTGCTTTATACAGCGGGGAAAATAAGTATTTGACACATCAGCATTTTTATCAGTAAGGATAATTGTGGGCTATTGACACAAAATTTCCACCAGATGTAGCCATCAAGCCAAATATTGAATTCATACAAAGAATTCAGAACATTTAAGTATACAAGTTGAGTCATAATGAATAAAGTGAAATGACACGGGGAATAAGTATTGAACACAGAAAGCCAGGAGATCACCTGAAATCTGTCAGTATTGAGAGAGAAACCCTGCCCCCTATCAGTACTAGTTGATATCAGCTGCTTTAGTCCTAATTGATGGCCTATAAAGGCTTCTCATTACCCAGAAGGCACACAGGAAAGACTTCATGATGGGTAAAAGCAAAGAACTCTCTCAAGATCTTCGTAATCTTATCGTTGACAAGCATTTTGATGGGAATGGTTATAGGTGCATTTCCAGAATGCTGAATGTTCCTGTGAGCACTGTGGGGGCCATTATCCGGAAATGGAAAGAGCATCAGTTCACCATAAACCGGCCACGATCAGGTGCTCCATGTAAGATCCCTGTCCGAGGAGTCCAAAGAATAATCAGGAGAGTTCTCCAAGAGCCAAGAACCACTCGGGCAGAACTTCAGGAAGACCTTGCATCAGCAGGTACTGTTGTTTCAAAGAAAACTACAAGCAATGCACTGAACCGCCATGGCATCCATGCACGCTCACCACGCAAGACTCCATTGCTGAACAAAAAGCATGTTGAAACTCGGTCAAAGTTTGTGGATTATTAGGAGACTATAGTATGGTCAGATGAAAGCAAAATTGAACTTTTTGGCATTCATTCTACACACCATGTTTGGAGAAGAAATGGCACTGCCCACGACCCCAAGAACACCATACCAACAGTTAAGTTTGGGGGTGGAAGCATCATGGTTTGGGGCTGCTTTTCAGCAAGGGGTACTGGCAGACTTGATATTATTGAAGGCAGGATGAATGGAGAAATGTACCAGGACGTTCTGGATAAAAATCTGCTGCCATCTACCAGAAAGCTGAAAATGAAAAGAGCATGGACATTTCAGCAAGACAATGAGCCCAAACACAAGTCCAAGGAAACAACGAAGTGGTTACAAAGAAAGAAAATCAAGTTGCTTGAATGGCCCAGTCAATCACCTGACCAAAAATCTATGGAGAGAACTGAAGATCAAAGTTCATAAAAGAGGCCCAAGGAACCTTCAAGATTAAAAGAGCGTTTGTGTGGAAGAATGGGCCAGAATCACTCCTGAGCAATGCAGACGACTGGTCTCTCCATACAAGAGGCGCCTAGAAGCTGTAATCACCAACAAAGGCTTTTCTACGAAGTATTAAATAAAGTGTGTTCAATACTTATTCCCTGTGTCATTCCACTTTATTTATTATGACTCAACTTGTATACTTAAATGTTCTGGTTTCTTTGTATGAATTGTATGAATCAATATGTGGCTTGATGGCTACATCTGGTGTAAATTTTGTGTCAATAGCCCACTTAGAAATACCCTTACTGATAAAAATGCTGATGTGTCAAATACTTATTTTCCTCGCTGTAGATGTATCAGTGATGGCTGTACCTGGACAAAGACACGTTTGGGTCGTGGACTGGATGGGTTGGCAGAATATGGGAAGAATACTCCAAAGCTGACCAGAACAAACATCAGCATAAACACCGACCCCAGAACAACCAAGATCCACTTTGTACTCCGGGACAGATAGATGAAATGAATCTGGAGAGAGAGAGAGACAAACAGACAGACAGATAATAGCTGGAATAAGATGATTTATTCTCTTGGTGTTTTATTTTGAATTTGAATTTAAATGTTTGAATTTTGATTGTTTGATTCTGAATTCTGAATGACTCACAAAATAGGAAGACAGAATTATTGTTGCCACGGTAACAAGTGATGCCATGATGATGTCGGGTGGGGTTTGGTCTGCCCTGCGGCCCAGAATGGGTGCAAAGACCTCAAAAATCACTCGGATGAGGAACATGATGTAGACATATGGCACAGCAAGGCCCGTCAGGTAAAGGATGGAGTACTGCAAAGATGCTCCTACACACACACACACACACACACACACACACACACACACACACACACACACACACACACACACACACACACACACACACAGCACTAATGGCCATCAGCACAAACCATGTGGCACGAGAACATTGATTGCCTCATTGTCTAGGTCTGAGAGAACTCTGTGTATTCCCGTTCAAGACAGTCAGGGTATGTTGAAAAACTCATCTAATTTTCTCCTCCAGCTTCAAAATCGTAATGCATCCCTGTTTTACCTTATTTTTTTTGTAAAGGGTGTTTGATCTTATTTTCATGTTCACTTGTAAACACTGACGATTTTGAAGTTGGAGTGAAGAGGAAAAAATGAGATACGTTCCACATACCCTAACTGTATTGAACTGGAATACACAGAGTACACGCAGAGCTAGACAAGACAAACATTTAAGGTTAAAAAGTAAATGCATTTTTAGAATTTTTTTAGAATAGGTACCCCATTTTGCTATTTAAAAGAGATACATTCTATAGATGTTTTTTCCTGAACACGGAAGTCACACCTAAAGAATTTCTTGCATTTCCGGTCTCCTGTGTTTCTAGTCAAAGTAGTGTATATTCCGAGCTGATATGTTAAACCTCCTAACATTTTTTTTTAAAAAGCACATGGCTCTATAGTGCCATCACTGTCGCAATGACCATCATTTTTCAGTACCTTACTACACAAAGCTTCCGACATTAGCTACATTAAACACAGATAGACGATATTTGAATGGGTTCCGCTGGAGACCAGAAACAGAAGAGCATCCAATCTGACATTAGAACTACAGTGTATACACAACACAAAACTGGGGGAGTTTAAAAAAATAATGTATCTACAATGTAAAGACATATGTTTTATTAACATATATACAATACATAATCTGAAAGCTGAACAAATAAGCAATTTTGTTGATGTACGGTTTGTTAGGATAGGACAATATTTGGTCGAGATACAACCATTTAAAAAATCTGGAATCTGGGGGTGCAAAAAAAAAAAAATCGGTAACATTTTAGAATAACGGGCCATTGTTAACAAGTAACTATGCAGGAAGTAATAGGTAGTTCTACATTAACACTTGACTTAATACTATTAACTAATATAGAAGCAATATTAACTAAGCAGTAGGTAATTGCTAATTTTGGACAAAGGTAGCCCATTATTAGGTATTCGATAATTATTAAAGAAAAAATTGTGGTGTGACCTCTGACCTTTGGCTCTGAAGAGCTTTGTGAGCAGCAGTTTGGTGATGAGCGGGAACACCACCATCATCATGGGCACATACGCTGAACACCAGCCGCGGCGAGTGAGGAAGAACAGCACAACACACCAAACCAGCAGACTGACGTCAAAGAAGACCTCGGCCAGATCCAAACGACTCACACTCTGAAACACACACACACACACACACACACACACACACACACGTTGGGTTTCCATAGACGTAATGGTTTTTATACTGTAAAAATTGTATTTTCTATAACCCTATCCCAACCCCACACCTAAACCTACCCCTCACAAAAAACTACAAGCATTTTTTTTTTTTTTCATTTAATTTTCTAGCTCTTGGGGACCAAAAATGTCCCCACAAGGACACGGATTTAGCAAAGCTACAGAGAAACTGCCTACCGGGCAACAGAGGAGTGACCGATCCTGAGTGCTGACATCACTACATGGGTTCCAGCAGCACGCGTCAGCATTCCGGCCGGGAACCATTTGGAATCGTGCCATGCGTTCGGTGCAACAGTGAAATTGCAGCTTCTGCTGAAAAGAAATTCACATTTCAGCACGCCTGTTACTAAGATCTACAGCAACCCAGTGTTCGAATTGTGTCAAAGCCCCCTAACCAAATAAGCTTTTATCTTATTTTTATCCCCGCCCCCCTTCAAAAAAAATATAACCTTATATAAATACCTAGTTCAGCCAAGACACTCTAGATGACACAGGCTGACGGGTTATTAACGTAACTGATGATATCACAGAAATAAACAACATGGCACAAGCTGATTGGTTTATGTTGTGTACTTAACCAATTTAAATAGCTGGTAGCATTCACTTGGGCATTTCATAGCACACTTTCAGAATTCCTTTGAAACCCTCCACCTTCCCCAGCTCCACTTGTATAGATCTGCTACGGGTTATGTAATGCTATTTGTGCAGCAGCAGTATGTCTTAAATACTCACAGCACTGTATCGCCATATGCTTTGGCAGTAGCAAGTTCTGTACTTGCTTGCAGCAGCAATAATCAACAACTACAGCAATTTTTTACAAAAATTCAGCAGCAGCAGTGTAGCAGATCTATCCCGCCAAGACCAAATACATTACCATTGTCATATCCACTAGCATGCTAAACTGTTCCGAGAGTTGTAATGACAGAAATATGATTAATCCTTGTTATCATTGGAAAACCTCATTCTAAGATAAAAGCTTATTTTACTATGATCTGTGAATTTTATGGGTACGTTTTACATTACATAAAGCCACTTCTTCTTTTTCATAAAGTGTGCATTATCGTCTGTGCAAAAATCGTATTTTCATTCAATAAAGTCACATATGAAATCATTATCAACAAAATTAATATTTTCAGTGCAGAGGAAACACAGGTGCAGCATCTGAATTGGCATTTAGATGTTATTACCCACTGTTTAAGCCATTAAGACATTAATGCATTTAATCTGCCATTACAAATGCATTAATAAACTTTTGATATTTAAATCCTAAAATGTTGAATGCTGATTATAAAAAATTTACAAGGTACTTTAAACCACTGATTCATTCAGGAACGAAACACTGTCATGTTGTTTAAAGAAGCAAAACAGTGCTGTGGCTGTTTGGAACCATTTTTGTTGGCGAAATAGAGTACAAATAGCCAATATGGTGTCTAAAACATAAGTCTCTTAATATTAACTTCTAGTTTATTAAACTGTAAACTGTTGTATAAAATCAATATCACATTTGTGATTTTTGTGAAAGAATTGCACTCTTTGTGTGATACTTTAACTTTATGAATATGCATATGCCCCCATATGCTGAATTTTGGGAAAATACATTTTATTAGACTGAATCACGCAGTGAAAAAACACACTCTAAATCAGAGGTCTCAAACTCAATTCCTGGAGGGCCACAGCTCTGCAGAGTTTGGCTTTAACCAGCTCTAACTCACACCTGTTTGGAGTTTCTAGTAATCATAAAGACCTTGATTATCTGAATCAGATGTGTTTGATTAGTGTTGGAGCTAAACCGTGCCGAGCTGTGGCCCTCCAGGAACTGAGTTTGAGACCACTGCTCTAAATGAATGTTTTAGCCCTCATAACTCCTCTTACAGTCAATACAGCTGTCCATAGACTGCATAATAAATTAATCTCTTACTTACATAGTTTGTACGTCTGCACTTTGTTGCTTATGGTGAGGGAATTTGTGAGTTTGAGTCTGAGCAAAACTCCAGGTTTCAGCAATGACTATTCTGAATGCCTCTGATTGGCCTTTGGGAGGTCCAGGACCCCTAGTCTCAGCCTCGGGCGTCATGCCCACAGAACGTTGGCTAAATGTCTGATGCATATGGTATACTTAACTGGAATTCAGGAATTTTAAAGTCATCATCTGATTTTTTGAATTTGATCGGATTTCTGGGAGACGCGAGTGTCGTGTTTATTTTTGGTCTGCCAGGAAACAAAGCGCAGACTGATTTACTCTGTGTTTTGCTAAAAAGTGCTTATGCAGATGCCATTGTTGTTATATATTTTATCAACGTTCGCGAACAAATTACGGACTTATTGCTTGTTCTCCCTTTTCTTCACTTTACTTTCAATGCTGGTTATTTCAATGACTGACTTGTCGTGGGGACATTTCCACTGCCCGAAACATGAGGCTGAATGAAACAAAGTGTGATTGGTTGTTTGACATATCGGTCAAACAGCCTTATGGTAGGGCCTTGGCCTATGAAAGCTGCCATGGATTCCAGACCTTCAGCCGTCAGTCTGAAGTCGCGAGACTAGGGACCAACAAGCCGCCCCCCCCCCCCCTCAAATCGAACACTGTCTGTCTCCATCAGATCTGTGATTTCTGTCAGTTAGAATTATCATAGAGTTAAGATATCATAGAGTTGTCCCATCACTCACCCTGTAGCAATAGTTCTTGGCCAGCGTGTGTGTCAGTAAGATAATGCCGACGGCAGCGGATCCATACAGACAGATGGCGGCGTAGAAGTGACTGTACCAGAACATGGAGCGGCCCATCTGTGTGACGAGCCAAGCCACGAACAGAACCGCCAGCAGAGAGAAGAACCAGCTCAAGAAAAGCACATTCCCCGCACACGCCAGATTACACATGTACCGGCCAGCTGCACAGAGGATATGACGTGCCACTGCACAACCTGTCGCAGAGCGGTGCAAAGGACTGATGCAGCATTTTTTCACTTTACTCCCTGGAAAATAAAATAAAGTCAAACTTTATTTAAATGCTGCATGTAAATTCTTACGGGGGCAAATTCATTATAAACTTGCTCCGGTGCAAGCAATCAACTTCCAGATTAAATACCAGGCTAATTGCCCCACCAGACCAATACAAGTGGTGTTGATTACTTCAGAATAAAATGAGCCATTTCTTGAAGATTCCACTGTTAGTAGTGCATGGTACGGCAAAGAATTCACCGTGGTTGGGGAAAGGGCTTTCAAAAGACCTCCGAGATAAAGTTGTAGAAAGGGACTAGATAGGAGAAGGCTACAAAAACAATTCAAAGGCTTTAGCTATCCCTCGGAGTACTGTTCAGAGCATTGTTAAGAAGTGGAAAGAGTATGGCACCACTTCAATTGAAGGGGAACATGGATGCTGCAATGTACATCCAAATTCTTGAGGAAAACCTGCTGATGGGCAGGTCATTCACCTTCCAACATGACAATGACCCTAAACATACTGCCAAAACAATATCGAAATGGCTTAAGCCATTTTGGACACTGGTTTTCCTCAAGAATTTGGATGTACATGGCAGCATCCATTTTCCCTTCAATCCTGACCAATCACCCAGTCCCAGTCAGAGCCCTGACTTAAATCCTATTGAAAATCTGTGGATGGGCAAATATTCCCCAACCAAGGTGTGCAAAGCTAGTACAGACAAATCCAAAAAGACTGATGGCTGTGATTAAAGCAAAATGTGGCTCTACAAAGTATTAAATCAATAGACTGATGACTTTTCCAACCAGAGCTGTTGTGTTTTTTCTTTCACTGGTTTGATGTTGTAAGACCAAAATTGTAAATAAAGCTGGAAAACTCATTTGGAATGGAGTTTGATTTTCTATAGGCACTGTACATGAGCGAATAAATAAATGAAAGAATGCATGAATGAATGAATAAATAAGCAAGTAAATATTTGAGAGAAAAAAATAAAAAAAATTGTAATTTTTTTATTCAAATAAAGCTACTGGTTTGGCATTAAAAAATAAATAAATATTAATATAAAAATTAGTAGCAAAGGCTGTTTTGTTGGTAAATATTACTCATGGATATTAAAGTAATTATAAAAACACAGGAACTTTAATAAATATAGACAATGCAGTACTTTAACCATTTTTTTTCCAAAATGTTTTCTATACAATAAATTATGAAACATAATAAATATTATCAAATTATAAAATACAGCAATTCTGTAAGCCTCCTGATATTTGATAGAAAATCCGAAATGTTCCCAGAAGAGTTCTAAATTTCTTAAAGGAGAAGTTCACTTCCAGAACAAAAATTTACAGAAAATGTACTCACCCCCTTGTCATCTAAGATGTTCATATCTTTCCTCGGTTTTACAGAAATTTTGTTTCTTGAGGAAAATATTTCAGAAATGTTCTCCATATAGTGGACTTTTATGGTGTCCGTGTGTTTGAACTTCCAAAATGCAGTTTAAATGCAGCTTCAAAGGGCTCTAAATGATCCCAGCCAAAGAAGAAGGTTATTATCTAGCGAAACGATCAGTTATTTAAAAAAAAAATAAAAAAAAATAAATGCAATATATATACTTTTTAACCTCAAATACATTTTGGAAGTTCAAACTCGTGGACACCACAAAAGTCCACTATACAGAGAAAAATCCTCAAGAAACATAATTTCTTTACGACTGAATATTGAAAGACCTGAACATCTTGGATGGCAAGGGGGGTGAGTAAATTATCTGTAATTTTTGTACTGGAAGTGAACTTCTCCTTTAATAAAAGCATTCAGCGCTAACATGAAAATAAACTGACACAATTAGTGACAGAAACCATTACGTACCCACAATGCTGGTTAGGAGGCATTTCACGGCCAGGTAGATCACCGCGGCGATGGCTGCAGTGTAGTTGATGATGGTGCCGACGTGAACAGTATATATCACCATCGTCAATCCCAGCACGTCAAAGAACACCATGTTACCGTCGCGATACTCAGAGGAATTCGCCAGTTCATCAGACATCGCCAGGTGCTTGAGGACAGACAGGATGTTGTCACCTGGTGAAAGAGATAAAAAGGAAGTCAGTACAGTATCTGTCCGTCTTCCTACTTATACAAAACACAATCTGACTTCACACTTCAGGTTTAATGAGCTCAAACACATTAGAAAAGTAGTGACGTCTGAACCATATTCAGTATTATTATAATTTAATAAAACACACAGCACTAGCTGTAAGTTCTGATTGCACAAGCCGGCTTAAAATAAGTTACGCAAAAGTGTAACTAAGATTCTGTTTGCTTATTAGACTAATGCATTTACCATTTTGATGACTATTTTTTATTAATAAATGCAGTTACTTACGGAACATTGGCATCTTTCATTATATCGCTCTTCTGCAGCTTTACAAAAACAATACAACAGCCGAAGACAAGCATTACAGTTCAGAACAAGAGAGCAGATCTAACTCACACACACACACACACACACACACACACACACACACACACACACACACACACACAAGCAGGTATTAACCAAATCTGTCATGAAAGTCAGCAGCACAAAAATAAATATGATAATATTATGAAAGCTGTTATGTACAGTTGAGGTAAAAAGTTAACATCCCCCTTTCAGAATCTGCACAATGTTAATTATTTTAGCAAAATTAGAGGGATCATACAAAGTGCATGTTATTGTTTATTTAGTACTGACCTGAATAAGATATTTCACATAAAAGATGTGTACATATAGTCCACAAGGGAAAATAATAGTTGAATTTATAAAAATCATCTGTTTAAAAGTTTACATAAACTTGATTCTTAATACTGCGTTGTTTCCTTAATGATCTGCAGCTGTGTTTTTGTTTAGTGATAGTTCATGAGCCCCTTGTTTGTCCTGAACGGCCTGCTGTTCTTCAGAAAATCCTTCGGACCCCACAGATTCTTTGGTTTCCCAGCATTTTGTGTACAGTATGTGAACCCTTTCCAACAACGACTGTATGATTTTGAGATCCATCTTTTCACACTGAGGACAACTGAGGGACTCATATGCAACTATTACAGAAAGTTCAAATGCTCACTGATGCTTCAGAAATGGCTCCGTAATTGTTGCTAACACTAGGTGAGTGCTAAACGCAATGCAACACTCGGCAATCAAGAAGAGGAAGTGCCTGGTATTTATACAGTGTCTGATTGGCTGCAGGTGAAAGGGCAAACTTGTGCAAAGGAACATGGGAATTGTAGTCCGGGGTGACATGTAACAGTCTGCGTAATGTGAGAGACCTCTGGTGGTGAGCAGACCGAAGACCAAGAACTGGATTTGTGATATAATGTGTGTCAAAAAACTCCCATCTCATTTTCTCCTCCAACTTCAAAATCGTCCTACACTCTCTTGCTTTAAAGGGTTCTTTAAAGCGATGCCATAGAAGAACCATTTTTGGTTCCACAAAGAACCATTCAGCCAAAGGTTCTTTAAAGAACCACTTCTTTCTACCTTTTTATAATCTGAAGAACCTTCTTTCACCACAATGATTCTTTTGTGAAACAGAAAGGGTCTTCAGATGTTAAAGGTTCTTTATGGAACCATTTAGACAAAAAAAGGTTCTTCTATGGCATCGTGAAGCACCTTTATTTTTAAGAGTGTACACGCTGTTTTACCTTTTTTGTAGAGGGTGTTAGATCTTCTTTGCATGTTCACTTTGTAAACACTGGTTCGGTACTTCTGCAGCAAAGTAGGACGATTTTGAAGTTGGAGGAGAAAATTAGATGGTTGGACAGTTTTTCGACATACCTTAACGGTCTTGATCCCAAATACACAGAGTTGACGCAGAGCTAGACAAGACGAGAATTTGAGTTTTTTTTTTTTATTATCGCTTCGCTAAATAAGACCCTTCTTCCTTGGCTGGGATTGTTTAGAGCCTTGGAGCCCTGGCTTATAGCCCTTTAAAGCTGCATTTAAACTGCATTTTGGAAGTTCAAACTCGGGGGCACCATAGAAGTCCACTATATGGAGAGAAATCCTATAATGTTTTTCTTAAAAAAACATAATTTCTTTACGACTTAAGAAAGAAATACATGAACATCTTGGATGACGGGGGGTGAGTAAATTAACTGTAAATCTTTGTTCTTGAAGTGAGCTCCTCTCGCAGACACCAAATTGCACTCCTCTTGGTAAATTAAGTTGATTGTTATGGAAATTATATGCGTCTGTGTTATTTGATATGCAATGTCATTGTCAGTAAATCACCCATAGAAATGAACACTTCAATCTGTGCTTTAGTAAATCTGGCCACAGCACTTACTTCTATTTAAGAAAACCATCTTAAAACAGCGTTGATCTCGGATTTGATTTGTCTGACTGCTCAACTGGTCAAAGCTCTGAGTGAACTTCATTCTCTCTGAAGCAGCTGTTTAATTTCCTAACATCTTCATGTGAGGCCGTAGATCAGGAATGAGGCATCTCACCTGCTCTCTGGATGGAGTCGTTGTGGATTCGGTCTGGAGTGTCATATTTAGTGTGATAGAGGTAACCGCTGTCTATGAACGCAAGATCAATTCCTGTAGAATGAGATGGAAGAAGATTTAGACTTTAGAAGGTCTTTAACATGATCTGACAGTCTCAGTCAATACTCCTGGTTTACTCATTACCATTAGCTTTTCTTCTTATATTAGCAGTAAATCACTTAATGAAATGTGGTTTTACTGTAATCATGTGTAAAACTTGTTAAAGGGATAATTCACCCAAAAATGAAAACTGATGCAAAAATGAAAACTGATTGATGTTTATCTGCTTACCCCCAGTGCATTCAAACTAAGATTTTCAACTCAAACCGTTGCAGTCTATCAATCATATAATAGCAGTCAATGGGCACCAAATCTTTGACAATTAAAAAAAACATTAAACACTGCGGCTTGTGACGATAAATTGAGGTCTTAAGACACAAAAAGATTGCTCTGTGCAAGAAACTGAACAGAAATCATATTATTTACCTCTGATTCACCAGAACGTTCAACTGTATTGAGCGTGTTCACAACAGTCGGCGTGTCAACATGATCTTGCAATGTTGTCGGTAAAAAGTCAACAGTCCCGGATGAGTTTGACAAGCAAGCGTAATCTTTTAGTTTTTAATCGGTTGCCAGAATCAGGATAAGCACAATTAATTACCATTTCCATCGTTTTTGCGCGTGCATCTACTATGGTAGACCATGTTGACGTATTACGCGCCGGCTGTTGTGAACGCACTCAGGAACGTTGCGGTGGATCAGAGGTAAATAATGATATAAATACTGTTCAGCTTCTCGCACAGGCTGATCATTTTGTGTCTTAACACCTCAATGTATCGTCACTAGCCGCAGTGTTTAATTTGGTTTTGCCTGTGTATGTTTTTCTTACTCTCAAAGATTTGGTGCCTATTGACTGCCATTATATAGTTGACAGACTGCAACAGTTTGAGTTACAAATCTTTGTTTGTGTTCTACTAAAGAAACAAAGTCAACTACATCTTGGATGCCCTGGGGGTATCAGATAAACATCACATTTTCCTTTTTGGGTGAACTATCCCTTTTTTACAGTGTGCATCTCATACCAGGAATATTCCCATAGTCCCTGAAGATGCGGAAGTCTGTGTCCGAAGGAATGAGACCACTTTGGAAAATCTCCTGACCGACCACTGTGGCGAACGGGTGGACGGCAGCTCGGGCGTAAGCCTGGATCAGCCACGGGTTCTTCGGACCTTAAACACACACACATACATGACTGCATTTAGAGATTTGACAAAATGATCATGCTGCTCTTTTCCATATATGTGTACCATGCAAAGAAAATGTGTGTACACGCGCACAGGCTAATTTTAAGCTATACATAAAAGAATTTCGGAAAACTTTCTTAAAATTGACTTTACTGACTATATCGACTTAGTTTTGACAAATTCCAACAAATCATACATCACTTTGAAGGTCTCTTATTGGAGAAGGTGAAAATAAAAATAACTTATTTTTGAAAATTTGCTTACTGCAACTCATTCTGCCAGCACAGGTCACATATATGCCAATGTATTTTGTTTGTTTGTTTTAATGGAAACATGGACTTTTCCAGTCATTCCGATTTACTGGATAAAGATAAAATACTTGGATTTCTAAAAATATATATTTACTTGAAAGTTATACATAACTAGAAGTTTAAGAAATACATTTTCATTATAAAATGCCCATTATGTTTTAAGATTTGAAATGAGGCTTCCTTTATTTTATTATTTTATTTATTATCTTAAAATATGATATAAAGAATCGTATCTTTAATCGTAACCTTGCCAACTTTGAGAGGTAGTGTCAAGAAGATCCTGACTGGAACAAGCCTGTGGACACCATTTAATAAACACCGCATCAACCCTCTTGGGTCGACAAAAATAGCAGCACGTTTTGTGGCATTCTTTGCTGATAACCCCTATGGGAACTTAAATGATCAAAAATTAAAAGTGGATCCCATTTCAAAATACAAAAAAAAAACAAACAAAAAAAAAACACATCAAGGCACTCACATAGTAAGCCAAGTAAAAAGCCTTTGTTCTAAGACAGGTTCTTCAGGTTCTTCATCAGGATGTTGAAGGCCTGTTTGGGCTGATACGCCCTGAAGTGTTTTTTTTAAATATGTAGCCCTGTCTTAGAATAAAGGTTTTAAGAAAAAAGTCGAAATGTTTCAAGAAGGAAGTCAACATGTTCAAAATATTTCGTTCTTAAATAATTTCGACTTTATCCTCAAAATATTTCGACTACATTCTCAAAATATTTCAGCCTTATTCTTGAAATATTTCACCTTTATTCTCAAAATATTTCGCCTTTATTTTCGTAATATTTTCTACTTTATCCTTAAAGGTTGTATCAGCGATTTCTAGCCTGAAACATAAAGTGTCAAATTTAGCTGACCTTTCTTCACGATCCGCTCGCTGCCTGCCCCATAAATTGTCTGTGAAAAAAACGCGTCTCTCTGGTCAGCCTAGGGTCCGAGATATGCCAAAAAAACAATCGGCGCTACCAACCTTTCCACAGATAAACAAACAGTGTTCCAACCAATCAGCGTCAGGGGTTTGTGTTGTGGACTTTCCTACTGGTGCAGGGATGTGAGGGAGGCGGAGCGAAAGTCCACAACACCAAACCCCTGACGCTGATTGGTTGGAACACTGTTTGTTTATCTGTGGAAAGGTTGGTAGCGCCGATTGTTTTTTTGGCATATCTCGGACCCTAGGATGACCAGAGAGACGCGTTTTTTTCACAGACAATTTATGGGGCAGGCAGCGAGCGGACCGTGAATAAAGGTCAGCTAAATTTGACACTTTATGTTTCAGGCTAGAAATCGCTGATACAACCTTTAAATGAACACGATGCACTACAATACGCTTGAAAAGTACATTGTGTTTTTAGCTAATGATGATAGTGATCTATTCTTTAAACTCTGGCACTTGTTCTGCCTAGCAACAGAGCAGATTTCCTCTATCGCAGGTACACGGAGGCCTATTAAATGTTTACCTGTCTGAAACACCAGCTCTTTCCCTCCCACTCCTGCCGCCTCTAGGTTCACAAACGCTCGCACCTGCCGAGCCCAGGGATGCTGGGTGATGAAGCCGTGACTGCCCTGAGAGAGAGGTGGATGTCAACAGTGATCAAACTGCCTGAAAAACACTGAACACCTAATCACAAGGTCAGCTGTGCCATGGCTTCTCACCTGCAGGCCGGTCTCCTCGGCCCCGTTGAAGAGGAAGATGACGCCGTGTTTGAGCGGCGTGGAGAGATTGGCTAAAGAATGTAAAACCTCCAGCATCACTGAACAGCTGACGGCATCATCACTGGCTCCTGAAACACACACAAACACACACACACACACACATTAATCATACAGTGCAGTTATTACTGACACACTAGAGTAACCCTTAAGAAAAATAAGTTTATTCAAGTGTGCTATTAGTATACTACTTTAAAAAATAAAGATAAAAGAAAATAGGTAAGTACACTTTCAGTCTTCTTTTTATGGACCTTTCTGTACAGAATTTCCAAAACACAAGTGAAGAAGAAACCGAAACACCAGATGCTTCCACATGTAATCTACCACAATCGTCGGACTTAAAACAGCACCAAAACCATAGAAATGTAAAACTGTGTAACATTATGGAATAAAATGTCGATATATGAAGAGGTAATAATGACCACATTCAAGGTTATTAAAAAAAAAAAAACAAATGCATAAAGCTAGAATAAAATGTTTTTGTTTATAAAGCAGATTCCCTGTTTGTTCTTTTGATGTTTTGTATGTTCAGACATTCATGTAACAAACTATATACAAACTAATACCTAAACAGGGACATAGTAGTATACTTAACGCATGAGTTAAAGTTCACTTAAAGAAAACTTAAGAGAATACTTGCAATATAAACCTACTAAACTAGTAGTTTACTAAGACTATACTTCAAAGTGTATTCAAAATGCATAAAAAGTATTTAATTAGATATACCTATAAGTTCACTTTTACACTTGCAGTAAAAAATTTGATGTAAACTAGTTGTGTACTTTAAGGTGTTATACCTCTGGGCCTCTTCGGTCATTTTTGACCGAAAAATTTTATGTTTTGAATTTTTAAAAACCGTAGCTTCATCAGAATGAGATGGCACTAGGCATGGGATGATAACCGGTTTCAAGGTTTACCGCGGTTTGAAAAAGTCACGGTTTCAAAACCGCAAACAAAAAAAGTTATACCGTTCCTACGATATGTGCATTTTTTGTATCGTCTAAGTGAAGCGCAGGACTCTCTACTAGGTTGTGTGTGTGCGTACCTGCAGCGAAAACAATGCAGCCCCTCCCCCACCGGTTAGTGCTGGCAAGCGCGTGTCTGTGATTGTGCACGTGCTCCGCAGTCAGTGAGACTCAGCTGTAATATAAGTTCAGGATGGCCAAAGGAGGTGAACCCCCACAAAACAGTGTGGGGAATAGCAGACTATATGTACTAACGTTACGTTTCTGTGATTGAACATTAGTACAAGTTAAAGTGAAATCACGTCTTTGCTTTTAAGCCTTCAGTCACGTTAAAGGTGCAGTGTGTAGGTTTTGCGGCTTCTAGTGGAGAGATTGTGAATTGCAACAGTCCACCTCTCACCCCTCCCTTTACAGAACTACGGAAGCCCATACAGGATTAGAATCTCGCCGTTTTTGACAGCAACGAATAGTGAGATTTCTTGTAAAATGTAATTTAAGGAATTATATTTACTTAATCATTTAACAAAACTATGTTATTGTGAATATTACTATTACTTGTTCATCATTGTGTCAGTGTTTTTTTTTCCAAGCTGATAATTCTAAGTAAATAAAGACATAATTCTTCATTAAGGTCTTTATGCACCCCTGAAAACATAGTTATTGCACCTCTGTCTAGAGATCATCTTAAATATTACACAGTGCACCTTTAACATCTTTTCAAATTCACGGCTTTAAAAAAAAAAAAAAAAACCTTGCTGGCTCTCATGTGTCTTTGAGTATTTGTTTATTTCTGTAACTGTCACTAATGGTCATATTTTTTGCTTTGATCAGTGATTGCATTTTTTCCATTTAAAAGGATTTGTTTTTGAACATTTTATTTTGTTGATTATTGTTGAGCTGCAGGTTTAGGCTCACACAAGTGACTGAAATTTAATTTAATTAAGAAGATATAATTATTTATTTTAATTATTTTGCCTGATGTTCCATGTTACAAAATGTTCTAAATGTTTCCTAAAATAAATTATACTGTGTTGAGTTAAAAAAAAAAAAAAAAAACTTTTTTACCCAGACATTTAAATATAACATTGTAGAGCAGTAATGACAATACCGTGATACCGTGAAACCGTGATATTTTTATCCAAGGTTATCATACCGTCAGAATCTTATACCGGCCCATGCCTAGATGGCACTTGGTGAATTTTGTTGCATTAGCTATCGGAGTACACAAAATAATCAGTGACATGATTCGGATATGTTAAAGGGTCAAAAAAAAAAATAGTCACACTTGGCTGCTTCGCGGTCAAAAATGACCGACATAGGAAATGAATGGGAAATATGAAAAAATGCGATAATTCAGAGAATCTTTTGGTAATACAAGCTACAAATCAGCCACTGTGCTGAAAAGAAGTGTTCAGCAAGCAAGGACTGACACTCTAAAATAACAAAAGTACAGAACTGACACACACACACACACACACACACACACGCACGCACGCACGCACGCACGCACGCACGCGCACACACACACACACACACACACACACACACACACACACACACACACACAGAAATAAGCAGAAAAATGCAAAACCTTATATTTATCCAATCTAAAATATCTAAACCTTGCCAAAAGTAATCTTTTAGAATGTCTGAATATATTTCTAAATGCAAAGCCTATTAAAATGAAGAAACAGTAAAAAAAAAAAAAACATTGGAATCCCAAAGCCCCTGTATATATGTAGATAGGGAGATACAGAAGGTTACATGACATTACACAAGTTTTTATTTTTTATGCCACTAGATGGTGCAATTTTCACTTTAAAAAAATGGATTTTATGATGCCGACCCCTCAGAGGACCGCAGATGATGCCAGGCCTTGAAACAACATACAGCACTACATAATTTTCTTACAAGTTTGATCACAGCACATAATCATTGCAATTAGTGTTCATCATCTGTTCGATTACACAGTTACTGATTTTAACATTTATATCATATGTACATCGACTTGACATACAGTATTCACCACTAAATACTAAAATTACTAAATATATTGTAGTAGCCTAAACTTTTGTACAGCGCTTTGCAACGATTCGTATTGTGAAAAGCGCTATACAAATAAACTTGAATTGAATTGAATTGAATTGGATTTTAAATGCTTTTACTCTATTTTAATGTGAAATGTTGTATTTATTGAAAAATAATAAATACATAATTAAATTAAAAAATATAATATAAAATATAATTCTAGTGGGAAAAAATTGCTCATTAAAACTGTATAAATATTGCATAGATTCATAAAAAATGCTCAAAATTCTAAATAATAATCACAAAATATTATTGAACAAAAATGTATTTAATTGATTTTGCTGAAGAAAAAAAAAAAGTTACTTTTTAAGGCTTCGGTCACTTTTGACCGCGAGGGAGCCAAGTGTGACCCCTAAATGAGGAGGCCCAGAGGGTTAAAAGTATACTTTTATAAACTAGAAAGTGGGCCAATTTAGTCCCAAGGAGTATTGAAATAGTACACTTAAAAGTATACTACTAGTACACTGATATTTGTATACTTACAAACTTACTTGAACCTTACTTAAGTATGCTTAATAAAATAAACTTGAATATACTTCTTTCTGGTAAGGGAAAGCATACACGCAGATCTGAAAAACATGATTCAAAGAAAAAAAATAAAACACAGTAATTTATACAATCCAGTTTAATCCTGTAAATCAGACGCGGTACTAAAATTCAATCCCAAATCATAACTGACTGGGATTTGACATCAATCTAAACATGACAGAACATTGGCACTGTTGTGAAACGCAAACTTGCTGATTCAAACCACAACCACACGGGACGTGCTTGATTTATTAATGTTTCTCTAAAAAAGTAACTAATTACATTACTTAGTTTCTTTTAAAATCTGGGCAGGGCTTGCTCATTTGTTTTTAATATAAAAAGTTCTATTTTTGGCAAATGTAAAAGCCTTTTCACACCAAAAGCCTCAGGCTTAGAGAAAAGTAAATTCACGTCTGTATAGTAGACCGCAGAAGAAAAAAAAATCAACTCTTCAGCAATAAAAAAGGAAAACAAATTTGATTACCTTGAGTCATTTTTGCTTAATAGTATGGATGAATTGGATCATCGAAAGTTGGCAGCAAAGATATCAGTTGGGATTAAATACATAAAGGGTAATTGTATTATTTAACATTTAATTATTGCAGGTTTGCATCATATTCTATTCTATGTTTTTGTTCATTTTGAGGAATACTGTATTTTTTGTGTGAGATGAATTAATGCATGTTCACATTTATTCTAGAACTAAAGTAACATCTTACTCAAGATTTCTCTCAACATGGGGACAGGAGAGCTTTTAATCAATAAATGGGGGGAAAAAGTAACTGGCGTTACTTATTTGAAAAAGTAACTCAGATATTTTCTTGTCAATTAAAAAGTAACGCGTTACTTTACTAGTTACTTGGAAAAAGTAATATTGTTACGTAACTTGCATTACTTGTAATGTGTCACTGCAAGAAATGAGTAGCAAAATGTTGATATTTAAGACATGCAGTTGAATTGAAATTTCAATGAAATGTGACAGAGATCTCTATAATTCTCACAAGCTCTTTTGAGCCTTAAAGGAGTAGTTCACTTTCAGAACAAAAATGTACAGATAATGTACTCACCCCCTTGTCATCCAAGATGTTTATGTCTTTCTTTCATCAGTCGTAAGGAAATTATGTTTTTTGAGGAAAACATTCCAGGATTTCTTTCCATATAATGGACTTCTATGGTGCCCCCGAGTTTGAACTTCCAAAATGCAGCTTCAAAGGGCTCTAAACGATCACAGCCGAAAAAAAGGGTCTTATCTAGCAAAACGATCGGTTATTTTCTTAAAAAAAAAAAACATAAAAAAAAATACAATTTATATACTTTTTAACCTCAAATGCTCATCTTGTCTAGCTCTGTGTGTACTCTGTGTAGAGATTAAAAAGTATATACATTGTAAATGTTTTTAGAAAATAACCGATCGTTTCGCAAGATAAGACCTTCTTCCTCGGCTGGGATCATTTCGAGCCCTTTGAAGCTGCAATTAAACTGTATTTTGGAAGTTCAAACTCAGGGGCACCATAGAAGTCCACTATATGGAGAGAAATCCTGAAATGTTTTCCTGAAAAAACACCATTTCTTTATGACGGAAGAAAGAAAGACATGAACATCTTGGATGACATGGAGGTGAGTGCATTATCTGTAAATTTTTGTTCTGAAAATGAACTACTCCTTTAAAGAATAAACCCAATGTCCCCTGAGCTATGAAACGTCAGGTTCACTTGTGAAGCGTTGATCAAACGTTGTAAGAACATACCTGGACTGTTGGCCACCGAATCAAAGTGGCAGTTAGCAAGCACGAAATGTTGCGTGTTCGTCTGCGGTTCGAGTTTGACAGCGATGTTGGTCACGCGGTCGTAGCACATGTAGGCGAAGCAGCCGGTGGGCCGCTGGACGTCCACCGTGATGGAGTGAGGTCCGGTTTTACTCTCATTCCGGATCTGCTCGATCTGATCCAGCAGGTAGTTGACCGTGGTGATCTCGTTCTCTGGGCTTCCGACGGTCCGCGGCCCGACGCTGGTGATCCGCTCCAAATGCTTCCTGATACACAACATTACAGTTTTACACATGTGAGCACTAATCAGTTTTTTATTCTATTGTTCTAGAATAAAACAAATATTCTACTGTATAGTTCTTTTTTTGTCACATTTTTAGTCGCGTTTTAGTCTGGAGCCCTGCGATATTTACTATAGCAGTATATCTACTAATACAAGTTATAATAAAATTAACCTTTTATTATCCCTTTAGAATATTTTAATGCTTTCCTGTGTATCAAAAACTATCAGACAATTTTGGGAGCGTTCCCTGTTGGTTAGCCAAGAAAAGTTGTCTCAAAGGGGTCATCGGATGCCCATTTTCCTCAAATTCATATGGTTCTTCAGGGTCTTAATGAAAGTTTCTAATACACTTTTGTTAAAAATTCTCAATAGTAGTGTAAAAAAAACTGCCTTTTACCTTGTCAAAATCAGCTCTGCAAAAACTCAATTCATTTTAAGACACTGCCCCTTTAAATGCCATCGAGCTCTGCTTGCCCCGCTCCTCTCTAGGATTGTGAGTAATGTAATGTTTACTTTAGCCACGTATATCTGCGAAACTTGCCAATAGGCACATTATTAAGAAAGGCTATTTGCAAAGATGCATAAAAAAACCCTTACACTCACTTCTGCTGTGGGTGAAGCAGCATCACCAATGATTCACAGATTTATATGTAGATCGGGTCGGCGCTTTCCTTTTAAAAACGAAAGTAACGTTAAAGGTTGTATCAGCGATTTCTAGCCTGAAACATAAAGTGTCAAATTCAGCTGACCTTTCTTCACGATCCGCTCGCTGCCTGCCCCATAAATTGTCTGTGAAAAAAAACTGTGGACTTTCGCTCCGCCTCCCTCACATCCCTGCACCAGTAGGAAAGTCCACAACACCAAACCCCTGACGCTGATTGGTTGGAACACTGTTTGTTTATCTGTGGAAAGGTTGGTAGTGCCGATTGTTTTTTTGGCATATCTCGGACCCTAGGCTGACCAGAGAGACGCGGTTTTTTCACAGACAATTTATGGGGCAGGCAGCGAGCGGATCGTGAAGAAAGGTCAACTGAAATTGACACTTTATGTTTTAGGCTAGAAATCGCTGATACAACCTTTAATCCTCAGCGTCTTCAGCAGCTCAGATTTCGGGAGTAAATGACGACAGCTATGTTCATTATTACATCCAACAACAGAACACCTCAATCGCTCAATTAGAGTCTTCCTCTGCACCTGAGTCACACAATGGCGATGGTATTCGGACTGTTTCAGCTCGGTGAGGGCGGGTCTAAGGTAAGACCCGCCCTCAATCAACTGTGTTTTGTCACAACGACAAGAAGCTGAGAATGACACGATTTTAAAAAGGGGATATTACTTTTAAAGATCAAAAAAATACCACTGGGTGGATTTTTATCATTGTAGGGTGGTTGTGTACACTGACTGCCAACACACATTAATGTTCAAACAACACAGAAAAGTTAGTTTTGCATCCAATGACCCCTTTAACGTAAATAGAACGTTCCCTTTAGGTTAGGGGAGCGTTCCAGGAACCTATGGGGAACGTTACGGAAATGTTCCCGGAACATTCCCCTAACCTAAAGGGAACGTTCTTTTTACATTGAGAAAACTTTCCTGGCTAACCAATAGAAAACATTCTATTTATGTTCCGAGAGATTCCCTGAAAGTTCTCTGAAGGTTCCCAGAACGTTCTCCTAACCTTTTCAATCCGACACCGCAGGAGAAAGCTCGTGCTGGAGAAGCGTGTGCAGATCAGAGGTGCGCAGTAAAGAAATAAACCCAGTGTTTATTATATGATTTTCAGACTACACCTTGACTTTTAGCTATAAAATTGGAATTATATTATCATTATAATGTGATTTGACCACTTTGATGTCTACACTTTATTAAAAGCTTGTTTCGGACATGAAATTCTGCAAAAATACACGCAGGGAAAGATCTGGGAAGGTTCTTTTTTTGGATATAAAATTAAAATAACATTTAGGGGACGTTCTGGGAACGTTCTCTGCAGGTTATAAAAACAAAACCTAAAAATAACCTGCAGCGAACGTTCTGGGAAGGTTCTTTTTAGGTTATAAAATTAAACCAAAAAATAACCTGCAGGGAATGTTCTGGGAATATTTTCTGTAGGTTATAAAAATTAAACCTAAAAATAACCTGCAGGAAACGTTCTGGGAACGTTCTTTATAAGTTATTAAAAAGAGAACCTACAGGGAACGTTCCTAGAATGTTCTCATTTGGTTCCCAAAAAATAAACAAATTGGAACCATATGGGAACATTAGGGGAACGTTCTGTGTTTGCTGGGTTAATGCTTTAAAGTTGATCAATATTTCAAGTCAATTTTACCATTGTAGTTATTGTTGATCGAAATAAATCAGAGTTGTCATAATAACTGTGGTAAATTGCATCAACCACAACTGTTATAAGAAAACAACAACAACAACAACAAACAATAATAATAATGTAACCAGAGATAATAGTAGTAATCTAACTACAGTAAATGTAAAAAAAATGTTACCCTGGACTATTTGCTCGAGATACAGCTATTTGAAAATCTGAAATCTGAGAATGCAAAAAATTTGAATACTGAGAAAATCGCCGTAAAATTTGCAGTGGGACATTTACAAAATATCTTCATGGAACATTATCTTTACTTAATATGCTAATGATTTTTGGCATAAAAGAAAAATCGATCATTTCGACCCATACAATGTATTTTTGGCTATTGCTACAAACATACCCATGCTACTTAAGATTGGTTTTGTGGTTTTGTGGCAGTTCTACTCATTTCAGGTGGCAATCAATGCAGGGCGATAATGTAAAGCTCTTAGAACCTGTTAATACTGGTTAACCCTATTATGAACCATCCCACCCTGTTAAACAAGTCATTTTAAATTTTGATGTGACAGCAAAGTTGCAAGGCAAAGGCAAGGAGCATTAACAGCATATATATACATATATGTTTTTGAGCTATTTTTTTGTTGTTGCATTATTTACCATCCTGTTGGCAAAAGACATATTCTATGCATCAATGATTGTTTTGTTATTGCTTCAAGAATAAAATACTATCACAGCATAATGGACATATATCTTATATATCACATCTCTTGCCCTAATTTTTTTTTTTTTTCCCCAGAGCTTGGCCAATATATATTCCTAATAGTTAAACATGTCACTATTTTTAATTAATTCCAATTAAAATAGAATAATTAGGTGAAAGAAGGTTCTTTAGGATATAAAAGAATAAGAAAGAGATGGTTCTTTAAAGAACCTTTGACTGAATGGTTCTTTGTGGAATTGGAAATGGTTCTTTATGGCATTGCTGTGAAGAACCTTTTAAAGCGCCTTTATTTTTAAGAGTGTTGTAATGTAACTACATTGCCTATACTACATACATTAGCCTTAACATTTGAAGTGGATCAAAAAAGTTAATCAAAGTTGTCCAAAGACAAGAACGGTTATTGTTGTGTGTGTGTGTGTGTGTGTATACATTGCCTTGCAAAAGTATTCACACCCCTTCCTTTTTTTACATTTCGTTTTGTTGCAGCATTATGTTAAACTGCTTTAAATTAGTTTTTCCCCACATCAATTTACACTCCATACACCATAATAAAAAAATACTATCACAGCATAATGGACATATATCTTATCACATATCTTCCCCCAATTATTATTTTTTTTTCCAGAGCTTTGCCAATATGTATTCCTAATAGTTAAACATGTCACTATTTTTAATTAATTCCAATTAAAATAGAATAATTAGGCCAACAAATAACTTACAATTCGTAATGATAATCTTATGAATCTATTAAAAGTTTTTTTTGTGGTCTATCACAATCATAAACAATTGTGATAGAAAACACTGTCTTTTATTTATTTATAAATAAATAAAAGACAGTGTTTTCTATGGTGATTTACCATAGTATTATTGAAGTGACGTTTAAATATTATATAGATTATGCAACACCATAGTAAACTGTAAAGTGCTGTGGTATTCCCATCTGATTACCTGGCCCGGACAAAGTTGAAGTGTCCTGGTCTGCTGATGGTAAGCTGCTTGACTGAGATCAGAACCACGATCCACAGCAGAAACACGAACACGAGGAGCAGAATCACTGTTGAACTCTCGCCCAGCAGCCCAGCGCGCACTTCCGGCTTGTGTTTGCGGCTCCGGACTGAGTTCAACGCGGCTTCCTCATCAGGACTGTCCGGCTGCTGCTGCTGCTGGTTTTGTGGAGCTCTGATTCTGCGGACTGTAGAGTCCCTCTCGCTGAGCTGTATGAACACTGGATCGCTCATAGTGATGGGTCGTTCTTGAACGATTCGAATCTTTAATGTGACTCGGGAAGAACGAGTCGTCTCGGGGAGTGATTCGTTCAGTCGCGCATGCGCAATTGCGCAACTATGAACGAATGACTCAAACCCGAAGACTCGAGAAATGAACAAATCAATTCTGTTTCCGGCTCAGGCAGCATAGGTAAAGCGTATGGGGCTGTCACGTGATGAACGAACGACTCAAACCTGTACAGATAGAGGTGAGGGAGCTAATCATAGACTGAAGACCCAGGTAAACAATGAATTAAACTTTTCTTTTTCTAATAGTTTTGTCTTGTTTGTAGTGTAATCAACGTTTGTACAAGCAGTACATGTGTTATGGAAGTAACACGTAGCTTTTTAATTATATTTTGGTAAAATGAACGAAATGAACGAAATGACTCGAAAAAAGATTCGTTCATTTTGTTGAACAAGACTCAAAGATCCGAGTCGGTCAAATGATCCGAACTTCCCATCACTAAATTGCGTTCTGAATGAAAAGGGAGTGAATGCAGATCTGGAGCAGGCAGATATGATATACTGCCCAGGCAGTTTAACGCCCCATGATGTTCCTGATGCGTCCATTAGCTATAGGGGGTAAAATATGAGCCATGAACAAACTAAATCTGGATATTTTTTATACTAACGACGCATAGATCCGCTCAATATTTCTGAAAGTTAGCGCTGGAGCATTCACAGCAAACTATGGTGCAGACTCTACAAGGGCAGCTTTACAGTTTATTAGAAGTGTATATTGGTGATTCTTAGACTACGGGCACTTTTATGTACTTTGGTCATATTTTTAAAAATACATATAATTTTGAACACATTCCTCTTTCTTTGTCAAGCTATCAATAAAACCAACCTAAAAACTTTTTACTACCTTTCTATTATGATTTTTTCAGACTTTTCAACCTTCTTATAGGTATCACAATCACTGTTTTCTCCTTGTCGCACACCCAGACTTTTAAACTTCAACAATGAAAATACAGTTTAAAAATATGACTTATCTGGTAACTGTTAATGTGACTTTTGAACAATTTTTTTCTTCAAATTCTCAAGGCTAAAAGTGCACCTAGTAGAAGAAACGCCCATATATCAATTGATGTAAACTAGTGCATAACAAACACATAAAATCTTGAACAAAGGTAAACTGAGGCTAAAACATATATGTTGTCAAGGCAGATAACGATAGTTGATCTCATTAATCCTCAAATATTATTTTATCTTTTAAAAACAACACTACATACACTCTTAAAAAAGAGGTGCTTCACGATGTCATAGAAGAACCTTATTGTCTAAATGGTTCCATAAAGTACCTTTAACATCTGAAGAACCTTTCTGTTTCACAAAAGGTTCTTTGTGGCGAAAGAAGGTTCTTTAGGATATAAAAAGGTAAGAAAGAGATGGTTCTTTAAAGAACCTTTGACTGAATGGTTCTTTTTGGAACTGGAAATGGTTATGGCATCGCTGTGAAGAACCTTTAAAGCACCTTTTAAAGTATTAATTACTTGGTTTTCCAAAAAAAAAAAAAACATTGGTCCAACAGCGACACCAGCAGGTAAAGTTAAAGAAAAAAAAAAAGACGTCTCTCTCGCCTTCCAAGACATAAGCCAGCTGATAAAAAAAAAAAAAAAAAAAAAAAAACGATATTATTATAGGCTATATACAAGCCCGGATTAACCATACGGGCAACTGGGCAATTGCCCAGGGGCCCACGACATCTAAAGGGCCCAGGACAGCAAGGGCACGAGCAAAATAAATTGCCTTATGTTATTTATCTTATTTACACGAAGGCATGTCATTTCTGTCTCTACATAGTCGCGCGTTTACAATGTCTCTTCCGCGAAAACACGGACGGGATCGCGCACTCCATTCATAAAAACGGAATTTACTATAGCGCGGAATACCACGGAATTCGTCGATTTTTGGATTAATAAATCAAAAGTTGGTCTGTCACTTAATTCAAATCGCGATATGGACTAGTGTCTGTGAAAACTTAAATGCAAAAAGACCGTTTTAATATGAATGGTGGAGACGCGTTTTTTTTTTACTACGCGCGTACTGAAGCACGCGTGACGCTCACGGTAATTTTTTGCATTTGCACCTCACATGAACAGATAAACTCAATCTCCAAAACTGCTGTGAGTGTCACTTTTACCGTTTCATTTAAGAAAACTAGCATCATATCATACTGTACACACAGAAACTTCACGGCAACCTGTCAAAATAAAAGTACGGTTCAACATGTAACAACAATATTAGTCTTGTATTCCTTTTGTACAGTATAATGTAGGTGTTTATATATTCCTATTTAAAGAATTTACATAAACAATATATATGATAAAAAAAAAAAATATTACAACAAGATTAACCACTTAATTGTAGAAAAAAATACTACAATTATTATTTAAACGTTTTAAACTGAATATAATTTTTCTTCCATGTATTGATTTTAACAGTAAACCTCTGTTTGTTTGCCAAAAATTAAAAGGGTTTATTTTTCATTTGATTAAAAATAAATAAATGTTTACGCTTTCATTTGATTATCAGAAAAATTAAAACACATAAGAATTTCAAAAAAAAAAAAAAAAAAAGCAAAAGATTGTTCACAATGTTAAAATAGAGAGTTTTGGACTTATTTTTCACTGAAATAAATGTTTTCGTTTTTACACAAAGTAGGCTAAAGTACCGGGAAAAAAAAGTAACGTTGGCTACTGGCAAATGGTTTGAAAGTGGTTGCTTATCTATTCATTTTTTGTGAAAATGGAGGACACTTCCCTTCCTCTCAATGTAGTGGGTCAATTTTACCAGATTATACTGTACAGATGCTGATGTGTTTTGTTTTCATAGCACCATATGTGAGTGAATGTCTTTGATAGGGGACATAGTAGTACATTTGTAGTTCTATGAGCATTTAAATATTTGTAAATCAAAATATGATGACAGTTAGGATTTGAAGTATTGAGTATATTTACTGTATATTACAGTAATATATTCTATATATGACCATATTATGGTGATCCTGGGGTCGTGATGATGGGGCCCTTGAATATTGTTGCCCAGGGTACAACAAAGTGTTAATCTGGCCCTGGCTATATATTAAACCATAAACAAACATTGGACTGTAATTTGCAGCTGCGTTAACAACAAGTTTCCAACTGAAGGTAAAGTGACAAACAAAAACAGATTACCACCAAAACATAACTTTATTTATACACATTACTCATTAAAACATTGAGCTCAACATCAATACAAAACTTTCTCTCCTTAAAATTCGCTACTTACAATGATGTCTCAGGTAAACAAGTTACCTTACGTATGGGGATAAAGTTGCCAACTAGAATCGAATACTCAGTTCCTTGACACAAGATAACATCCGTTTTGAACGTTAAATGAACAGGCCGGCCTTTTACCAAATTCACACAATAATAACATCTTACAATAACCAAACAACAACACAATGAAAATACAATAACAAAGAAAAGAAATCACAATACACACATCAATTATCAGCAATAATGATAATAAAAAATATAATAATTAAAAAATATAATAAAACACAATGCAAGTAATAATATTCGTTAATTTCTTGGGCAACAATTGACTAGCAGTAAGCACTGAATAAGGCACAAATAAGAAATACAAAAAAACAAACTTCAAAATCGCAATGAACCAACCAAAAAACAAACAAACAAACAAATAAATAAATAAATAAATAAAATAAAATAAAATAAACGTTCACCTCACCACCACAACTCACACACAATTAAAACAAACCAAACAAAACCGTCCAATGAAGTCAAAAACAGAAAAAGTGTCAAATTTCCTAAATGAGCGATACCAATGCAGGCAAGATGTTACGTGCCCAATATAAATCACAAGATTAACGAACATGGATATATGAATATACATACACACATCCACACATACACAAAAGAAAAAAAAGGAAAACTAAATTCACGAACATGCAAATAATCAAATATATGCAGTGTGACGCTGCTACTAAAAAACACGGTTAGAAGTGAATTAATTGATTCAGCATTTCAACGCTTTCGTAAAGATGTGTTAAATTGTGAGTTACCGAATTTTACTATACCAATATTTTTTAACCCTCCCATTTTATATGGGAATATTACACAACACATTTTTTTCAGCGCTATTTCTCGACTGCCACAAATACTGCCCTAACAAAATACTGAAATTGTCCTTTGAACTTATAGCTTTATTGATGGCAAAGCATTGACATAGCCCACTGATCTGATGTTGTTTAGAGTTCCAAATGCGATCTTTGCATCAATTTTCGTAGTAGGCCTATTCTTCAATGTATTCATTTAGACAATACAACAAGACATGAAGAAATTAAAAAAAAAACAAAAAAAAAACAATGTATGTTGTCTAATTATTATTTTTTTTTTAAGTGTACAGGGTTGCTAGTGACCTGATATAATAGTGTAAGTATATTTTTCCTGCACAACAATAAATAAATAATAATTAAATGACTCAAGAAATACAATTCACCTTTTGTCATGATGTTTCACTCATTTTTACCGCAGGCATAAAAACAAAAGATCGGCATCTGCAAAAATTTAACTGGTTTGATCGGCTTTACTGTAGAGGATGCCCAACCCTGTTCCCGGAGATCAACGTACCTGCATACTTTAGTTCCAGCCCTGCTTCAACATAGCTGTCTGTAATTATCAAGTGCGACCTGAGAGATTAGTTAGCTGGTTCAGGGTTTGGGTTGGATGGTAGGATGGCACATTTCCAGAAACAGGGTTGGGCACCCTGCTGTAGAGCAACTACCTACTTTACGCAATGAAATAAGTGTCGCTGTCATTTAATGTTGGATGTGGTAAAAAAAAAAAAAGCTGCCAGTGACCAGTGTTATTGAAGTCATTGAAAATCATTTTGAGAATATATCTGAGATTGTGAATATGAGCCAGATGATGATTGTACTGGGGAAATCCTTTAAAGTTTCAATAAGTAATGAAATATGCTTTATTTTATTATTTTGTAATTGTTAATAAAATGTCAGGAAAGTTTTATGCTGTTGCAGTAGTTATAGATCCAGAGGGGGAAAGGCAAAAGAGTGAATCCGTAAGGAAGGCAAAATCCAAAAACCACAAGACAAAAACAGACAGCATTGGAACAATCGCAATACCTCAATGACAAATGCAGACACAAGCACAGCTTAAACAAAGAGACGAACTAAAACAAAAATGACACAGCTAAGAACAATCAGTCCAGAATAGACTGGGCAAAGAACTATGGGAAATTTAGTTCATGTCCATGAAACTGTGGAAGGGGAGAGTGCCATCAAGTGGGCAGTCTAGAGCACAACAACTTGAGACTTTGACATAACCCCCTCTAAGGAGCGGATATGAGAGGCTTCACTTGAACTCACTAGAGTTCCAGAGAGAGGTGGAAAGGAGGTGGATCAGGGGGAGGGATTGTGGGCCAGGCCTGTGTGGTGAAAGAGAGCTGGAGGCCAGGGCAGAGCAGGAGGACAGAGCGGAGCTGAAAACCACCATGGCTTGGTTATGGTTCTCAAAACCCTCAAAAGCTTGTTCTGCAACATTGCATTCTCATGGATGAGACATGCACAAAGGGATACGAATGTGAAAAAGGTTGAAAGTCAACAGCATATAAATGGCAGAATGTAAAATGTATGCATTAATATTGTTTTTACTGTCGTTTGTACTTTACAAATTAATGAGAAAAACAAACTAGCACATATTTCCTAATATAAATGCACTGTGCTCACATTTACTGGTGCATTAACTTACAAATAAATAAAAAAAACTATCAGTTTGCGTCTTGTATTGTGATCTCGAATCACAGAATATATTTTAGTATATGCATCTGAGAAATGTTCTTTAAAGTGATGCATATATGTGCATGCATTGTTTGCAGCTTTAATCGCCTTTTTGGTAATTTCATGACTTAACTGACGACAGAACTATGCTTGTAGTTTCTTGTGTGCTTAATTATTGATGAAACGATATGCGTGGCCTCATATTCGCATAAAGTTGACTCACGCCTGGTGCTGAAGTACGCATCTCAAAAGTCTCCCATTTTATGTGGTCGCAAAGAGATATGGCGGTTCGGCATCTTAATAAATGCACTTCTTGTTAAGAAATAGGCAGTTTTGAGTGGTCACCCTCTGGCTCCGCCACTGACTTGGTGGCTGTAACAGGACAGCTCTGAGACAGCATTATCAGTAAGAGAGACTCTTGAGTTGAAAAGGACTTGTAAACTGCAACAGACCTAAGAGCTGAAAAACTGTCCTCAGTTCCAGCACACACACTGGTCATTGTAGTAATGAGGAGTGCAGTAGACAGTGGGATCGTTGGCCAGACCCTAATACTAGTCCAAACTGCTCGTACTGACATCAGTGGTGTCTCTGCTAACTTAGAGACCAGTTTCGAAAGCCATGAGGCTGCCTTACGGACCACAGTAGCTCTGTTCACGAAAACCGGGAGCACATAAGTGAAAGGCTCTGGCATAAGCCCCATGCTGGCTGGAGAGTCTGGCCTAGTGGCCATCTTGGCTGAGGACTCTGAATTTACTATTACTTGAGCCACTTGAAAATGATAACTTAGGTAATCAAAAAAGCCCCAGTAACCCCAGAGTCTTAAGTTCAGTCATCTCATCTGGGCCCAGTTTTTCAAAAGTAATCCAGAGGGATTTTGGATCACGGATTGGATCAAATCTTGAAAATGTTTTTTTTTTTTTCAAAAGTAAAAGAGGGATTTTGAATTAAGATCAGACCATGTAATCCAATTTTACATTTGATTTGGATCAAACCAGCCCTTTGGGTTATTCAAAACTTTGAACTCAGATTGGGATCTATTTGATCCAAAAAAACAGGATTATCCTGATCCCATGGGTGGATTCAACTGTGATTTTTGGAACCAAATAAAATAAAAAAAAGTTTTAATTTTTATATGAATGATCACAAACTTAATGGTTATTGATGATATATAAATCCCTTCATATTTGAAGCCTATATGATGCATGTCACATCTAATGAGATATGGTAAACAACAACAACAACAATGCATGCAAGGATTATGTTGCATGCCACCTTGGGTTGCACTTGCAAGTAGTTAAGACATTTAAATTAAAATTAAAACAATTAAAACAAACAATGGCTATTTGTGGCCACTGGTATTTTGCCTACCTGTTGTTCTTTGCTAAGCCAGTAGGCTACACTGTTGGTTCCATATAAGGCTCGTTAAACAGGATTTGGTAATCCTGAAATTTGGTATTTGGATCACAGTGATCCAACCCAATGTTCCTTTAAAAAAAACTGTCATAAAAGTAAGATAGATCAGTTAATCCTGGATAGCAAAACATGGGATTTCCAAATCCGGACCAATTTGATCCAGATTAATTTTTTTGAAAAACTGGGCCCTGAAGATAAGGGGTAGTCCAAACAGCTGTTAAACAATTGAATTAGCTCAGAGTCCTTATACTGTAGTCCCACAGCCAATGTGCAGAATGTCTGAGTGAATCCCGAAACTGCTACTCCGTTCTGATGATAATCAGCCAATGGCACTGAATGGGAAGCTCCTCCCCAGTTAATTATACAAATATTTAATTTAGAGATGCTTTTCATTTTTTTAAACAATGTTTTTCAAACTTAATCAGAACCAGTTTCTCTAGATTAGTTCCAGTTTTACGTTAAGGTAAAACATGTTTCATAATGTCTGGATGCACCAGATTGATCTCTTATAAAACACCAGCTTTCACAATTCATTTCACAATAAGCGACGGTACGTTGCAGTACGTTGCCTGTTTAAAGGTTAGAAACCTGAAGGATGAAGTTCAACACCCCTTTGAGTGTTTCTGGAATCACACTTCTCTACATAGCAGGTAAGGTCTTGCTAAAAAAAGTCTTTATTGTTACAAAATGAGATGTACATTTAATAATGATTGTTTCAATTGTTTAATAACTGGCAAGCCAATTCTTAGGAGCATTTGTAAACAAACTTGGATCATTCCCGTGTCAAACCAAACAAATTTCAAAAACTTCCCCGGCTTATTTGTTTTGATTTTGCTAATGTTTATTCTGAGGAAAGACAGACATGTATAGTGATGAAAGCCAAAATATTAAATGTCATGGATGGATTTTTACTGAGTAATCCACTGTTTTGTAGAGGGGGGTTAAAAAGGCAATTTTCACCTTAGATTCAAGTTATAGGCAAGGCAAAGCAAGTTTATTTATATAGCACATTTCATACACAATGATAATTCAAAGTGCTGTGCATGAGAGGAATTAAAATCATAAAAAATGATAATAATAATCACAACAATAAAAACTAAGAACATTTAAAATGATTTAAAAATTGATGTAAAAAAGAGTCAAGTTATATGCAAATTATTTCTCCTTCTCCGTCTCTGTGGGTGAACCCGTCATAATTATATAGGCAACTACAACTATAATACAAATACAATTATATATTATTATTGTATTATATAACATATTATTATATATGTTGTATATAACAGCTTTTTCCCATTTAAGCAGTATCAATTCCCCCAGCTTGGAATTCACTACAACCCCAAAGCCTGCTTGGAAAAAAATAAACCTCTTCTTCACTGCCTCTGTAACAGACAAAAATCACAGCTATATTTTAAAGGGGTGGTTCACCACATCCACATAGAAACAAATCAACACACACATTGGTAATGGCAAATAGAAGCTGAAGCAAGCTTGCTTGAAATATGAGGACCAATGGGGTTCATTCTTTGCGATTGCACATTATGTTTGAGCTTCTATAAAAAAACAATAAAGTTTGTTCTTGCACATCAAGCAAGTATGGTTAAACTTCTGTTTATGTTTGCTGATCAAAGCTTATGTTATAGATAAAGCCCTAAATTAAATCTGCTCACAATATAAAGTGACTGAGTCTCTCTGAAAATTAGGTCTAAACTGTTTGATGAATATGAATTCGCTTAAGCCTTTAACTTCTGCTCTAGTGTCTTGTTTTATGCTAAAAACAGTCTTAAGTAGGCTGCCCTACAAAGGCAAAATGCAGTAACTACGCCAACACTGAAACTGAGAAAAATGCCTTTAAATTTTTGCACCATATATGGTATTAGATTGGATTTTGTAGTTTTTGACACTCTTGTTTCTGTGAAACAGGACAAAATTGAACCAGGAGACTTTGCCACAAGACAAAACATTTGTCATGAAGCCCATATAGCCTTAATTTTTTAAGGCTAGATTGACCGTGATTTCGTTTTGTGGTCAATGGCCGGTGAATGGGAGTACTAGGGGCATAAATTTGAGCGCATCAAAATCGATATTTTTACAACACTAAGAAGGCTCGACACACTATGACACTTTGCTCGAAGTATCGCCTGGGTCTCTACACATGAACTCGCGCATTGAGAACATTGTTTGTGTACACAGAGTTTACTAAAAAGAAGGTTTTTGAACAACTCACTTTCACTGTTTGAGTTTCCGCTCGCGGCCGTCTTGCCAGTCAAGAGGTGTCGATCTCCGAATGCGAGGATGGATAGCTCCTAAAGCATATTTCCATGTAAATGCACGGCTAATTCGTTGTTTTGTCACAAGTGAAAAACAATATTAACCTTCTAGTTGTAAAAAGAGCCTCATAAAAGCCTAATATTTCGTGGAGTCCATTCATTCGCATTCGGAGATCGACACTTCTTGACTGAAAAGACGGCTGCGAGCGGAAACCCAAACAGTGAAAGTGAGTTGTTCAAAACCTTTCTTTTTAGTAAACTCTGATTTTTTTCTGAAATTTATGCCCCTAGAACTCCCATTCACCGGCCATTGAAAACAAAACGAAATCACGGTCAATCTCAAAAACGGCACGTTTGTCGTAATTATGCTTTTAGATATATGTTTGTCTCGTTTACAGTAAAAAAAAAAAAAAAAAAAAAAAAAAAAACAGCCCAGGTTGCATTTTGGCAATAGTTATCCTTTAACTCAATTTTAACCAAATGTGTAGTTACTGCGCTTTGCCTTTGGAGGGCAGTAGGGGTTACTGCAGGATCGTGCAATGGGCGTGGCTACAGGTGTGACACAGCTATGAATTCCATGCTAATCAATTTTTTTCTTAATCGAATATTTTCTTAACGTAATCGATGACATCGATGAATCGCTGCAGCTCTAATACCAAAAATCAATATCCTACTGATTTTTGGCATAAAAGAAAAATTGATAATTTTGACACATACAATGCATTTTTGGCTATTGCTACAAATATACCCATGTTGGTTTTGTGTTCCAGGGACACAAATGTTGTTTATGGGTAATAATGGGTGGTCATAAAAGGTTGTAGTAACATATTTAATTTAAATATCAACATTTAATAGTCAAATGTAAATAAAATGGGCGTGGCTACCACTCAAATGCTGGAAGGTCTGAGAAAGCACATGTAAAGTGGCCATATACAGTTTATTTATTTATTTATTTTTTTTTAATTGTTAAAGTTTAATTTCTAGTTAGTTTTATGCAATGATGTGCAAGTTTTTCAGTTTTTGTTACTGTCTCAACCTGAGCATGTTAGATCAATTGGAACAGTAATAATTTCTCTAGCCACCTGAACAGCCACTTGTTTTGACATTTGCCGTCATGATTGATTGTGATAAGAAACCACATAGTTATTTTTTGTGTCCCTCCCCAAAAGGAAATCTGGATCATTTATCATTATTATTTTTTTTATTGTTTTGCATTATTACTATATAGGTGCAGTTTCTACAAATTACAGATGGCAAACAATGCAGGACGTATGCTAATGTAAAGCTCTTAGAACTGGTTAACCCTGTTATGATCCGTTCCACCCAGGTAAACAAGTCATTATAAATAATAATGTGACAGCAAAGTTGAAAAGCAAAGGTGAGGAGCACATAAATTGACTATTTTGACACGTAAAAAATAAAAAAATAAAAATTGGAGTGAAAGTTAGATTAAGTAAAACATGAAACACAAATAACTAAAATATAAATGAAGTATACACAAAAACTAAATGAAATAAACAGAGCATAAACTAAATAAACATAGGCCTACTATTATTTATAAATGATAAGAAATTCTGCTTGATTTTAAGGACTGATTGATGATCACAAGGAAAAAAACAAAAACAAAAAACAAACTTTATTGCATTAGACATTGGATCCGGGTCTGTAAATAAATAAATAGCAATAAATATAATGTATATAGCAGTCAAAACATCCTTTTTTCCAGCTCCAAAAATATATCATTTGGATTCCCTTTCTACCACAACTTCATTTTAATATCTCTATCATTATTTCTTTTCAAATAATTAAAAAATAGCATTCATGTGTAACAAGACTTCTTTTCAAGAGACTATTATGAGAGGCAATATTAAGTGAATTCCAAACTCTAAAATGTAACAACAGTCTGAACTGTAACAAGAAAGGTTTTCACAGTTTATTGACCAATGATTATAAAGAACACTGAGTTTGTCGTGCCTGTTTGAAGGAGCTACACAATTTGGAAATTATGATTATTGATATTAGTAAATAAAAACATTAAACAAAACAATTATTATTGTTAATGATTATCAATATATTTGACAAAAAATGCAGCATGACCTGTTAACATGCATGAGGCCTAACTATAAATGTTTACAAATGTATAAAGATTTAAATTATGATTAGAAGATTCAGAAAATCAGATTTTTTATTTTTATTTTTTGGTTAGGAAATCGTATGCATTCACTAAAAAAAAAAAAAAAAAAAACAACAGAGAGAAGTATTAGTATTCCTATTCTTACCCCAAATAAGGTGGTGTGAACATTAGTGAGTGCAAACATGTAATATATTGTTTCATTCATACAGGAAATCCTTAATATGGACATAGATATACAGTATGCTTTTGCATAGCTGAATAAAACTCAGATGCATTGGAGACATTTCTGTATGATTGCAATTAAATGGTTTATCATTGTTCTTCAAGCCATATCAGGTATTTTTATATAAATAAACTATAGACGCAATGCAATGCAATGCTAATCAACAGCCTTTGTCACTTTATACTACCCTATATAAAATAATGATTTAGTTTCATTCTGTGATGTGAAACCACGTCAGATCGAAAAAAATTTCCACACCCGACTGACTTAAATTAATTTGGAGTGAAAAAATGTTCTCAATAGATAGGTTTGTAAACAGACTCAAACCATGCAAAATCCATGCACGCTTTTGACAGAGGTAAATCTGAACGCACCGACTATTTTTTTTAAACCTGCAACACATAATCAGCACTATACAGCTCTGGTGTGTGCATGCGGCTTGAAGTTGCGGTACACACAACAACATGACATTAAATAAACGATTAGAGTGATTTGAAAGCATGCAGAGCTGTTTACGCTATATAGCTCTTGTGGTACTTTGATTTTAAACGCCCCTAAAAAATTTAATTGATAATCTCGCGGTCAGGACGTGCAGAGCAGACCTGGAGGCAAGGGTGGGATGGGCAGAGCTGGAGGGCAGGACATGCAGAGCAGACCTGGAGGCAAGGGTGGGAAGGGCAGAGCTGGAGGCCAGGACATGCAGAGCAGACCTGGAGGCAAGGGTGGGAAGGGCAGAGCTGGAGGGCAGGACATGCAGAGCAGACCTGGAGGCAAGGGTGGGAAGGGCAGAGCTGGAGGGCAGGACATGCAGAGCAGACCTGGAGGCAAGGGTGGGAAGGGCAGAGCTGGAGGCCAGGACATGCAGAGCAGACCTGGAGGCAAGGGTGGGAAGGGCAGAGCTGGAGGCCAGGACATGCAGAGCAGACCTGGAGGCAAGGGTGGGATGGGCAGAGCTGGAGGCCAGGACATGCAGAGCAGACCTGGAGGCAAGGGTGGGAAGGGCAGAGCTGGAGGCCAGGACATGCAGAGCAGACCTGGAGGCAAGGGCGGGGCAAGAGAACAGATTGAAGCTGAATAGCACCAGGGCAGATCTTAAGCAAAAAGCACAGAGAGGTTTACAGTGATCTCAGTGATCGTAACAGGACAGCTGTGAGACGACTATCGGTTAGAGAGATTCTTGAGCTGAAATGGGCTTATAAACACAGAGCAAATCAGAAGGATGAAGTTCAGCAGTGCTTTGAGTGTTTCTGGAATCACACTTCTCTACATAGCAGGTAAGGTCTTACTAAAAGTCTTTATTGTGACAAAATGACATGTACATTTAATAATGATTGTTTCAATTGTTTGATCACTGACAAGCCAATTCTTAGGAGCATTTGTAAACACACTTGGATCAACATCAAATCAACAAAATTTCAAAAACTTTGATGGCAGCATCATTACCTTATTTTTTTATGCGGAGATTGGTAATATATTAGTAAAATTAGTCGACTTTAACAATCTTTGTTGCATTATGTGCCAATGGAGACCATTCAAAAATGGGGAAACAGCACTTTTGAAGTTTTTCTATAAAGTTTGCATGCCTGGCCTCAAGAAATATTAAAGAAATTTGAATGCCCTTTTAGATATTGGGTCTTAAAAAACTTTCCCTTTGGCATCTTTATTTTTTATTCCCTATGAGATTTGGTTCCAGAGATATTGGAAATGCATTGTCTCCAGGAGTAAATCATAAAAATGTACACATTTTCAGTAGTCAAAAACCAAATGTAGGTCAGTTTGAAAAAAAAAAAAAAAAAAACTTATTTTCTGTTAAACAGGAATGTCTGAAGAACAAATAATACTAAAACTGGAAATGTATCTTGTTTCTGCATTGAACATACCAGTCTGAGTGCCATACATATTTCTACATTTGCCAAAGTTCGCCTGTAACTCAAGAAGTATTAAAGATACCACAATATGATTTTAGATTCTACTTCTTCATAAACTTTTCTTTTAGAATCGTAATTCTAAGGACCCTACACCATTCAGTCCCAGAGATCTCAATGAGGCTCCATGTCCAGATTTTTAAATGCTAGCCATTTTGGTTGAAAACCAAATGTTGGTCACTTTGTGAACAGCTGATATTTATTTTATTTAAAGAACAATGTCTGAAGAAGAAATAATGTTGAAATTATAATTGTATGTTGTTTCTCTCTATCAGAATAATTGCATAAAACATACATTTTTGAGTCTAATAAATATTAATTTTCCAAAATATGTGTGCCTGTAACTCAAGTAGTATTAAAGTTATCTTAATATGATTTTTCTGTTCTGGTTCTTAAGAAACTTTTCTTTTGGAATCTTCATTAGTAGTTAAAAGGGGACATGCATCTGTCAAAAAATGATTGATGACTTTGACCTTTTGACCTTTCCCCTCCCCCGCCCCTTTCCCACGGTGCCCACCCACGTAGAGCATAACCTTGTGTTTGATCTTGCGCTGACCACGTGAACTTTACTGACCTTGTTTGATGGATTGAGCAGGTGCGATGTCAATGGATGACAGGTTTATGGGATGTTGAGAGGATTTACGATACACTTACCAGGTGCGGGATTAACTTCTGACAGGTTTATGGTTGTTGCAGCAAATTTATGAGATTCATACCCAGGTGCGGGATTAACTTCTGACAGGTTTATGGGGTTTTTGCGTGACCATCCGGTTATGGGTGTCATCAGGATGGAGGAAATACAGCAACTGTGCGTGACCATCCGGTGTTGGGTGAGGAATGAAGCTTTGAAGAATGTTTCGGCAATTTTACGGTCTAGTCCCACATCCGTGTTGTAGGGCATGGGTATCAGGTTGCGTTCATGTTTGCTATTACAAAAAGATGGGCATAAACAATTTTAAAATGAGTACCAATTATAAAGTATACACAATATATATATATTAGGGCTGTCCCCGAATAGTCGAAGATTCGATGCATCGATATGCGGAGCCTGATTCGACCACCGATCTCACAGTCGAATCTTCGCGGGTGAAACGAGCATCATACCATTTTGGCAATATGGGGGTGCTCAATGTCTAATTGCACACAGAACTACTGGTTTTGTACGGTTATATTACGTTATATACAGCCTTTGATTATGATGATGCAGTAAAAACAAAAGTGAAAAGAAAGAAGCGTTCAATAAATATTTTTAACGTGTTTGTGAATAAATCTAACCACCCCTGTGACAGATTAAATTTTCACTTGCCCTGATCCATGATGAGATGCGGACCATCTTGACGGCAGGGATTAGGCGTCGATCACACCGAACGCGTTTTTGCAGTTGGAGGCGCCTCTTTTGAATGGTTTTCTGTTGGCATTGAGCGTTCTGCGCTCTGTTTATGCGCCCCCCGCGCCTCGCGTTTTTGCAGGAGCGCTCTGAGCGCCTGAAGTTGAAAAAAAAAAAAATCAACTCTGAGCGGAAAAACGCCCAACGCCATTCGCGTTCTTTTCCATTGTCCAATTGAATGAATGGAGAGGCGGGCCTTCTGTTGTGATGGCGAAAGTTTACCGTTGCTTAAAAAGTCCGGAGACTGCAAGAAATGGAGGAGAAACCTTTGGTGTCTATCGTGGGTAACCAGGAGCTGTATTATTTAGGGTTTCTGCTAATATGACAGTTTACTTAACAGCAAAAAACTAAGATTTTAGAGCGTTCGCGCTATAATCCTTTGATTTGACTGACAGGACAGCTGTTTCGGTCGTTGCTTAGCAAAAAAAGCAGTGCTGTGCGCCTCGCGATTTCTAGAACTAAAAGACGCGTTCTGTGTTTTTATTTAAACCTAAATAAGTTTGTCTGTCAGTTGGCAGGCAGTTTTGGTCGCTTTATTAAAAGTTGTGGCTGTGTGCAGTGTGTAAAATAAAATAAAAACTGTTTTACCCTCCTGCTGACTATAGTGTCGTGCCCCTCCCAACCCATTCACACACACACATAGGCCTAGATGATTCGACTATCGGTCGACTATAGAAAGATTCGAAAATTCTGATTCGACTATGAAAATTCATAGTCGGGGACAGCCCTAATATATATATATATTTTTAAATAATAATAATAATAATAATAATAACAATAATATAATAAACAATATTCATATCATTGAAAGTGAATCCTTAAAAAATTCCCTTACCTTTTTACAGTCTAGGGTAAAAAAATAAAAGTCAGCGTGCGTGTGTCTGTGACCCTCTTTGCTCTCATTCGCTCATCCCCAGCCTGCACGTGAGCTGTTTGAGCTGGCATTGCACAACAGATCATTTGAACATCTTATATGTAAAAGTGTCCAAACATGTGATGGCTGTATATAAAATGCTTTTTCAACAATATATTAGTTGATATAAAAAAAAAAAATAGGAGTCAAATAGACACAGCAGTTACGAGTGCATCTTAGTTTGAGCAGGCTAGTCTGTATGCCTTTTTTGCAGTGGGTCTGAATTTGTTCTCACAGTAGCTACATCTGTTTTAAAAAATCTCCCCCTGCCTTTTCCAGTCTAGGGGGTAATATCTGTTTGAAGAAATCTGCGGACTGGATTACTGTGTGAAAGAGAGGGTTTGCAAACATTTTAAATGTAACACATTTCATAGTTACTTTAAATAAACATAATGCAACTTATTCCTCATGGCTAATGCTTATATTTTAGCTTAACCATAATTTATTTCACATCAAACATGTTAGTTTCTTATTTTATCCATAACCGCACGATGAAATATATCAATAAAGTCTTTCTCTAATGTTTTAAAAATGTAAATGATAACACTTGTGCCCAACAGTGTAGCTTATTTATGTATACATTCAGTCCTTCAAGTCTTATTCTCTTCTTTAAAAAGAAATGAATATAAACAATGTGATCACACATGATATTAAATCAAAGAAAAACATTTACACTAGTTTTTAGGTAGCGGTACATATTGTAATGGGGAGCCAGCAATTTCAAAATAAGTAAAGGGTAAAATGTATTTTAACAGACCAAACCATATGGATTATGGTGACCTGGACATGCCTGGACATGTCAGTGTCAGTTTGATACTGTATCAACCCCTTAACCTACCCAATCACAGTAAATGTTCTCTATTTCTATATTTTTTAATAAACATTACTTACTATATTTTTATAAAGCTTTTGTACTCTACAAAGTGAACACCTACCCGTCACACAAAATGTTCAACATACTTCCATTTGTAATAATTAAATTATTATAGTAGGACTCAAGACATTTCATCATAAATCACATTTACGTTGTTATATCAATGTAATATTCAAATTATTATACAAATTTGTGATCTGATTAGTCCTATAAACATTTCAACCTAAAAAGTGACTCAAGCACAAACACTCACACAAACAAACATGAAAAATAAAACACAAAAAGCAAACACAAAACACAAACAAACATGCAAACTAAAAACTAAAAAGCAAACACGACACAAACTCAAACACAAAACACAATCATGCAGACTAATATACAAACATACATGCAAAATAAAACAAAAAGCAAACACATGATGCAAACTCAAACACAAAACACAAGCAAAAGACAAATGAAAACATGTAAAACAATATTGTCACAAAAATTTTAAACAAGTATTTTGTTTTCTCAAAACACAAACATGTACGATCACGCTGCTCACGTATTATTGTAGCCCAATTTGTGCTGAATACATTATAATCATAAACATAAATATGTTTTAAGGTACTGGAAACACACAAATGTCAGGGTAGGACAAAACATCAGCAGCATTCCCAAACCCCCTCAGACCCCAGAGGGTTAAAAAAAGATGGTAATACATATATAATCATCAAAGTAACAAACATGTTACTACAGCAAAACAAATCATTCATCGTACATCTTAAACATGTATTCAACATTTAAGTTTATTGAACGTATAAAACACATAATTCACTTATTTTAAAGACGATATTAAACATTTCCATGTTTATAAAAATAAACATTTACAATACTTTTAGACGATCATGTATATAAAACAGTAACAAACATGTCACTACGGCAAAACAAATCATTATACAACGTTCATTTTATATTTTTAAGTTTACTGAAGTTATAAAACATCAAAGTAACAAACATGTTACTAAAGCTAAACAAATCATTCATTGCACATCTTAAACATGTATTCAACATTTAAGTTTATTGAACTTATAAAACACATCATGCACTTTTTTAAAGATGATCACCATGTTTATTCAAATTAACATTTACAATACTTTCAGGTGGTCATAAATATAAAACATAGTAACAAACATGTTACTACAGCTAAACAAATCATTCATCATAAATTTTTAAACGTGTTCAACATTTAAGTTTATTGAACTCATAAAACATTTGATTCACTTATTTTAAGATGATACTAAACATCTCCATGTTTATTAAAATTAACATTTACAATACTTTCAGAACATTGAAATCCATTCTGTGAATGAAATATTTGCAAAAATGTTTAAGTTGGAATATAAATAAAACTCTTTGGTCCTCCCAGGGATAAACTCCAATGTGAAACTGATGGTCTGCTCCAGACCCCTCAAATGGACTGATTAGTGATGGTGATGAGTAAACCAGATGTTTTCCTTGAAAAGGAGTTTCCCTACAGATAATGTCCGGTGGTTCTTGCTTAAATTTCAACTAAAGAATATTTTATATTAGATTTATTTCACACCATTCGCTTTAGATTCCTAAAGTTTCTTATTTTAATCATAATCATCAATGTATATTCCCCTCACACACACACACACACACACACACACACACACACACACACACACACACACACACACACACACACACACACACACATAAAAACACTATAAGACATGTGTATGTTTTAAAATAAAAGTATTCATATATTCCATTTATTTTGAATGTATGCGATGGAGCTTGTGTCAGACACAAAGTTGATAATTCCTTTTTGAGTTGTATCTTTTAGAAAACGTAATGTTTATTTTATTTCAAAAACATGTTGCTGCTTTAAAGGCTATATAAATAAAAAATATCTAAATATATATCTTGAGCCCAATAGCTGAATATCATTATTGCTGTACTCATACTTTTCTGAATGATCTTTATCAGCGTAATAAATATCAGGGATAATTAGCCTTCACTGAAAATATACTATTGTTCATCTACTCTAAAATATATGTAGACAGTCAGCATATGTTGATGGTCACGTCTTTGAAGAGAGAGCTTTACCCATAATGATCACAGGTTTGTTTAAAATGTTTGTTTCAACAACAACTTGTGGGCCATAAGGATGCTACAGATTTGAGAAAAGACACCCCCCAAATGCATCTCATGGCTTTCTTCGAATACCCGCTGACTTTACGCGTGAATGACACAACACATGTGAGGAGTGTTTTCAGCGGGTCTCCTGAGAATATACAGTTGCCCTGAAAAAGCTAAATGAAAAACATTCGGACACATACGTGTCACGTGTGCTGCGTGCTGGACGGACGAGATGAGACGAGGAGTACAATAAACACTATTTTAATAAATCTTCTCAATATACACAGGCGGGAACAGGCAGGAACATAGAGACATCCACACACGAAGAACATTCAACGATTAAAGACCGACATGAACTGAAGATACAAACAGACTTTTAAAGGGTGACTAGATGATTAAACACAGGTGACACAGATGACTAATAATTAAACACAGGTGATGGGGATGACAGGCTGATGAGGGTGAAACCAAAAATGACAAAATGACAGGGGGAGACAGAGACAGATGAACAGACAGGACTGTGACAATACGAGATTCCCAATGTAAGGCGATATCTCCAACGTCCGGCTCATGGACACTTGCAACTAATCGCGAAACACACAACACTTTACACTCACTGTTATTCATTTATTCAATGATTTAACCCACATATTTACATTCAAATTTTGCTCCTAATATACTGCTACTTTATCAGTCTGATAAATGTGTGGTCAACACTGTTCATGATAAAACGGTAATCATGCTACCGGGTAAGTTAGACACAATGTTGTTTTAGGAAAGTGATGTTTTCATCAAAGCCAGATAACAAATTATTCCTTCTTAACAAACCTACATTTAAAATTTTACTCCGAGGTTCCAGTGCGGGGGAACCAGGTGAGATATGTTAATCCTTCAACATTTTATGTATATAGCTTTTTCTAATTGTATCAGCTGAGCTTGTTTCAACTGTTTATGGCCTATTTCTTAGGTTATTGTTTTTGACCCACATAGGTATAGAGTCAACCTTATCGTCCTTGCTATTCCCCTACATACAAACCCCAAGCACCAACCTAAAAAAAAAAAAAAAAAAAACAGTTACACGTCATGTCAGAAAGGTGTCATAATGCATACAGAATACAGCAATCCCCCTCGTGACTGACATTTTATGTCATCAAATGATCAGGACAAATCTGTTCACATCTTGTTTGTTGGATTGTATATGACTTTAAACGAGTCCTTCTCTATGTGAGCCGTCAACATTCAGTGATTATAAATAAATTGAAATTCAGAAAATCACTCTCTACTTGAGAGTGGTTGACTAAATGGGTATTACTTTTAGGATGTTATTTCCATAATAATAATAATACGATAAACCGTCAACGCAAAAAGTAAAGGCTCAGTGTTTTTTACTACTATTACAACTGAAACAAATCTTACCATTGTGCTCAAGGCTGCAGGTTCAGTACAGTTTAACACTTGAGACACAACACAAAGGAATTTGTGCACACAAAACACCCTTTATAACTCAAGAGCCCAAATCATCAAGAAAATTACCAAATGAAAACAGAAAGGTCATTTGTGATCGTTTGGGTATATTTTTATGCAACGTTTTAAATAATTTTATTTTCTTATGCCACTATATCATGACCTCTTGTTCAGATAGCTGACGACAATGTTCATGTTTTATTTGTTGTAATCATTTCTTTCAACATTACCCCTTGAAAGAGTCAACCTACTAGCCATTGGCCATGTGCAATAGCATCTACCTTTTTTTTTCTAAGTTGCTTTTGTAAGATTTGCTAGGGGTACTATGTCACCTCGTTGTAACGTGATCACAATTAAGAAACATAACATTATACTACATCCCCTTGAAAAGGATAAGGACATAGTCTTTTATGCAAGAAATATGTATCAGCAAATACCTAATACTAAAATCCTCTCTTGTAAACTGTATACCTTTGTCCTTGTTTTTGGCCTGTTTTTAGACGAAGACTATTCTCAGACTTTGGTCAAACATACCACGAGCGTTCGCAGGAAAACTAGAACAAGCACAGTATATGAGAATTAAATGAAATTTACTTTTAGAAAAATACTTTGGAGCTTCCCCCAGTCTGTCTACGAAGCAGTCAAGAGACACAAGGCCTCAATCTTACCGTTCCTCTGCTGCATATACATCTATCTCATTTGAAAACACAAAGTTACACGTTACAAGTTGAAGATGGTGTGGTAACACCATTTATTTATTTATTAATAAATAAATCACGCTTGTTTTAAGCGAAAAGGATGATTCTTTTAGGATGAGGGTTTTAGTTTTTTGTTCCAGGAAACATGGGCAACTGCAGCTATGTGTTGTCATGTAGTCATGTTTTTGTCACCATATCTTAGTTCTCTTAATGTTTTACGATTGTACATGTTTGTCTAGCTTAAATATTTGTTTTAAGTCTGTTACAAAAGTGACAGACATTACATTTATATGTATTTTTAAATCATTACGGTAGAGTTACAGGTTTTGGGTAGTTTAGGGTAGGCGCATGTAAGCAATGAAAACTTAAATGTGACAGACACGAACATCACTCAAACAGTCCACCGTGTCAACTTTTGATAAAATATTGCTTTAAACCTTATCTTCATTCGAGACATTTAACCTACATTACATTATTATATTATCCTAGTTTATATCAGTTATATAAGTTACACAATCGTTTCTTAATTATTATTCCCATTCACACGCGTACGTTCTATTCTGTCTAGCATGCCTACAATTGCTAGATATCTTGACCTTATTCGTGTACGAAACGCCGCTAAAGTTTTTCATAGCGTTACACTTTAAAACCAGAACAATTGCATCGGTTTCCACATTTGCGTTCTTTCTCATTGAAATTTGTTTAACATTCAACTGTTATTGTTAGACCCATACGCTTTGTTTCCTAGTTTTTGTTAATGCATTAACAAGCTCTTTGTTCATTTACGTCGATATTTCTGTGAATTTGCTCGATTGAATCAAATATTGCTTTTATACTTTGTCTTCATTTTGAAACATTTACGTTATGTTATAAATACTACCCTAGTTTATATCAGAAATAAACACTACCTTCTACTCATCTTCTGTGTCTGTGAGGCATTTAAGAAGGACATTTTATATTCTGCTTTCTCTCATCAGTGTGTGGTCAAGCCTCCTTCAACGACAGGGTTGTTGGAGGGGAGAATGAAACAACAGGAGCTTGGCCATGGCAGGTCAGCATTCATGCCGGCTTTGGCCATAACTGTGGCGGGACTCTCATCACTAAAGACTGGGTTTTATCTGCAGCGCACTGCTTCCAGGAGTATGAAGTTTAAGGCTTAAATAAAGCTTAAGATACATTTGTAGATTGATAATAGTGGGATTAAAGCAGATTTTCTCCTTTTACAGTTTCCATTTGTTTAAAGTTGTCATGTACTTTGGTCGCCTGACCCAATCTGGCACAAACCCTTATGAGGAGTCCAGGACAGCAAGTCAAATCATCAAGCATCCTCTCTTTAACTATCCAAATCCTGACAATAACATAGCACTGGTCCAGCTGTCCTCCTCTGTGACTTTCTCTGATTACATTAGGCCGGTCCGTCTGGCAGCGGCTGGTAGTGTGTTTGCTGCAGGTACGGAGAGCTGGGTTACTGGATGGGGCTTGCTGCAACCTGAAGGTGGGTGAACCTTTGTTTACCAGTTATACTCAATACAAACAATACTGAAAATCTCAACATTTGACATAGAAATGGTTTTTAAAAGTCATGAAATATGTCCTTTCATCTGTGTCACAGGCCCACCATCTAATATACTGCAGGAGGTGATGATACCAGTTGTGAGCAACAGTGAGTGTGCTAAGGTTTATGAAGGGGTCACAAGCATCACAAGCAATATGATTTGTGCTGGACAGGAAGGGAAAAGTATTTGTCCGGTAAGATACCAATCTTTAATTTTTAACCCCTTTTAACCCAAAGCAATTATAAAAACCCTTTCACTGCTACACTTGTTGCTTAATTAAGCCCCTTATTAAACTCATACACTACGACTGCTTTTTACTCCACCAGGGCCTGTATTCACAAAACATTTTATCTTAGCACTAAGAGTTCTCCTAATTAGCAGTAAAAGTTTTTAGCTAAGAGTTTTCTTTTAAAACCTATTCACAAAGCTGCTGAGACAAAGTTTTACTAAGGAATAGAGAGAAGTCCTAAGCTAAGAGTAAAAACTATGCACACTGTGATTGGCTGATAGGGAAGGGGTTTCTGTCAGAGATTTATTTCTATTTCATAAAAATATTGTAGAGCATAATATTATTTTGCCAAATTCAAATAAATGTTTTAAAATAAAAATGTGTGCTTAAAAAATAAAGTTTTTAAAATGCAGACTACGTGTCACTAATTAAACAACTAAATGTTCAGCTAATTGTCAGCCTCTTAAATGTGTGCTTCTCAAAATTGTCACGCACCGAAATATTGCACACTAGTCACATAGTAATTCATCCGTTGCAAAAAAAAAAAAGTAAATAAATAAACAAAATAAAAAATTAAATAAAAAGTCAAATAAAAAAATAGCGCATACAATACAAAATAGAACCTTCGCAGTGAGGATGATTTTGTTGTCCACTTTCTTCTTAAAATGAGAAAAAAGAAAGGACATATTGGGTCCATCCAGTTATAAGATATACAGAGGAAGGAGAGAATTTTGTGTGCACCTTCTCAAAGGATCTCTGGGATTATCCCAGCAATTTAAAGTTTACTTAAGAATGTCAATGCTTTGCCAGAATTACTGGAGCCACATATTATAAAGAAGACCACTCATTTCTGTGAATTCAAGTGTTCAAGGAACTTTACACTGCTTTGTGTTGCAAAACCAAGTGGATGAACTTGTCAGACGCAAATCTGGATTTTGGCATTCGCTGGAGGCTCTAAACTGTCAAAACGCCTCTCAAAATGCTTGCTACGGATGCAAAAAATGCAGAAAATCGAACCCGAGCTGATTTTTTTATGACATTCTGTAGGCAGTATGTAAGCGTGATTGACGCAATGTGAGGTCGTATATTTTTTTTACCCAACCTCCAAAAGCACAAAAAAAAAAAAAAAAAAAAAAAAAAAATGCTGGCCTATGTGTGCAAATAAATGCAGTGTGTTTATAAAAAGTTTACATTCTGAGGCAGATTACCGACAATAGCCAATTTTGGAGAGTTTGGGATTTGGTCTTAGTGACTTAGGAGTCCTCTTCACTACTCCTAACATTTCACAGGTTTAGGAGCTAGTTTTAGCACTAAAATGCTTTGTGAAATACTCTTAGAGCAAAAATTTAGGAGTCCTATATTTAGGACTGACACGCCCATTATTTTTAAGATTTTCTCCCAAATCAGCAAGTTAGGAGCTATTTTAGCCTTTAGATGTTTTGTGAATACGGGCCCTGGACCCGTATTCTTAAAGATTCTAAGAATCCTCTCAGAAAGCTTTTAATTTAGCTTAAAAATTCCTACGTAGGAGTCTTAGTTTAAGAGAGATTCAGGATCAATCTAAGAGCAACTTAGGAGGCGGGGTTGACCCCGTTGCTAGCTATGACACAGCCTTTTGAAGACTGTGATTGGTTGGTTGTCCAAGAAGGAAATAAAAGAGCACTTTTAAGTGTAGGGTCTAGTTTAAGCCTTCACTTTGAAATTATAGGCGTCATTTTTCCTGTTTTACCGCAACACACATATTATATAGGTTTATATATTTTATATGTTTATATATATTTTTGTTTACCACGCTGTTAATGTTGTATTTAATGTATTTGATAGGTAATGAACAGCAGCACATTAAGGTTGTGAAAGTGCTGTAATTGTTTGTGTGATCTCTTTGCTTATAGAAGGTTGTGAACATACCCAAATTATTACTGCTGCATAGTTGCATTGTTTCCAGTTGCCAAATAAGTTCATGTAATAAATCTAGCGATTTCTGCCATTTCTGCACTATGGCATTTCTGCACTATGTCAGAGATGTTAGCATGTCTCTAATAAAATAAGTCACAAACATTATCTCTGCACAATCTCATGCGTAGCATCAGTGAAATCACTGTCATGCATTGTGTGCAAATATTGCATTGCCCTCCTCATGTTTTTGTCAGTGTTATCCACTGCTAAAGAAACTCTTAAGCCTCTTAAAAGTCCTCTTCCCTACTCCGAACAATTTGGACCTTAAGACCTCTTTTAAGGGTTAAGATTCTTTCTGAATTACCTTTTTCTTTACTAGGATCTTTTCTTTAATTTTAAGGGAAAACGCCCACTTTTCTAAGAATTCTCTTAGAATTTTGTCACTAGGAGCAACTCTTTGCACTAAGATTCTTTATGAATACGGGCCCAGATCTGCAGAGGAAAGCATGGATTTAGAACCATGGACAGGAACAATGAAGAACCCCACAGTAAATCAGCAGACGTGTTTTGGTCTTTGATAGTTTATCACAATCTTGATGTTTGATGAAAGTAAACTCCAATATGGTATCTGGGGTTAGGCTGGATAGGATCCATGTACAAAAAAGTAAGGACAAACAGGGAAAGATGGTGACACACATACAGTACACATTGACGTTTAAAACCCAACAAACTGGAACTTAATTACACAGACCAAACTAGGATAGTTAACAAAACACACCTGAACATAATAATGATAATCAATCAAGGCTTTCCTGCGTGCCCTCGCTCTCCACTATGTCATCCTCCGTTTGCGCAGCTGATCAAATGTCGGTTTAGGCTCTGGCTCTGGGGCAATCCTCAGCTCTGGCAAAAAACGACTTTTAAAAAACAAAATGTGTTGTAATTGGGTGAAATATGTGAGATATATGCTCGATTTAATCTTCAAAGGCAAGACATAAATTAGAATTATTTTGGCAGATGTAAAGGGGGAGGAAAACCTGTGTGTGTGTCAGGTCTTTTTTTGGAAATAATGCATGAGATATCTGTGTATCTTCACTCATAGCTCCTCCAGATGCTTCCTCGTTCCTTACCTCCTCACAGTGCAATTCGGCCACTGAAGTGTCCTTCAAAACAGCTAACTTTGATCGTTTTTTGGATCACAGGCTGGAGGACGGAGAAGCGAGAAAACAAGGAAGCACCAGTTTGAGTATTGAGAAGCAGTCTTATTGAAAAAATGTATGCTGGCCTTTAGGAAAATAAGATGCTATGACAGACACACGGCTGCCAAACTCTCACCATTGGGCTACACTATTGCATTCTCATGTCTGTAATGCATTTGTTCACTGTATATTTTCAGAGATATAAATGATGAATTTTTGTCACTACAGGGAGACTCCGGAGGTCCAATGGTCAGTAGGAAAGGCTCCTTATGGATTCAGTCTGGCATCATGAGTTTTTCTAGAAACCTGTGTAATGACCTCAAATATCCCAGCGGGTTTACAAGAGTCTCTCAGTACCAGGACTGGATCAAGTCACACATGGGCAGCAACCTGCCTGAATTTGTTGAATTCGACACTGACATTCATCATTCCTTTTACCTTCTCCCATCATCTCGCCTCCTAAAGATTCTTTGAACAGTAATTCTCAGGCTTCTTTGATGAAAAGGACAGTTCTGCTGTACATGCTCTCAAACATATGTGACCCTGGACTTAAGCAGCACGGGTATATTTGTAGTAATAGCCAAAAATACATTTATGTATCTATATTTAGGGCCAGAGCCCAAAAGGGCGAACGCCCTATTGTTCTTCTAAGGGTTCTTATTTTATTTATTTTATTTTTTCAACCGTTTGGGCACTTTTGGGGGCCTTAACATACTCAAAAACTCTTGAAAATTTGCACACACATTGGAATCTGCCGTCGTCCGGACGCCACAGAGGCTGGGACCCGGGCGTGGTTCAGGGCCTCTACAGCGCCCCCTGGAACACAGTTTGAAAACTTGATGTACTGTGCACACATACTTGCACGTATTGATATGAAACTCGGTACACTTATTCCATGGAATGTCTGGATACTGGATTCTGATTGGCTGGCAGGTGTGCAGTAAAACCGTTTAATGCACAGGTAGTTCCAAGTCAGTTTAATCACCGTTCTATATTAATGCGCTGCTTTAATTGATGCACGCAAAAGCACAGAGAGAGAGAGAGAGAGAGAGAGGTCGGAGATCGCATTGTGCTGCGCACATACATAAACTTCTTGTTAGCGTTTGCCTGCGATCCTTATTAAAATATCATAGATACTAGATCGCTACATTATATTCCTCAGCAACGGGATGGTAAAGCTGCTGTTTTTGAATGAATTGTTGTTTGTAGAGAGAGACGCACAGCATGCAGGTACGCACGCACATTCACATACACACACACGCAACTGTCATCTCTCTTGCCTTCACACTCTCTCTTGGTCGATCGATAATCTACTGAAACAAATGCTATTTTTCATTCAAATAAATGTGATCTTACCGGACTATTTAATCTCTGAGTCTGATTTGAAGCAGGCAGAATGCTAGAGCTGCGTGTCATAACTGACGAAAATAACCGTCTTTTTTATCCATTCAGTCAAATTTTGCGCTGCAAATATCAATCCTAGTTTTAATTTGTCTATAACCATGGAATAAGCGGGATAATCAACGGCTTGCCGTGCGTTAAAGGATTTAAAATGCACTTCGCGGAGGCAACCACCCTCCGCTTCGCGTCGGGTGGTTATTAGCCTCCACGTCGTGCATTTAAAATCCTTTAACGCACGGCAAACCGTTGATTATCCCTTACATATAGAACTCATCGAGCTAAACAACTTTTGTACTCTATGTCAGTGATTCTCAACTCCAGTCCTCGGGGCCCACTGCTCTGCACATTTTCTATGTCTTCCTCGTTTAACACACCTAATTCAGATCATCAGCTCATTAGGAGAAAGATCCATGAACTAAACTGAGTGTGTCAGATTCAGAAACATACAAAATGTGCAAAGCAGTGGGCCTTGAGGACTGGAGTTGAGAATCACTGCTCTATGTCATAGGCTCCACGCAACAGGAAGTGAGATATTTAGGGCTGTTTAAAAAGTGCATGCTCTGGAATTTAACGTACTCCTCCCAGGGTTTCCATAGGATTGTCACCAAACTCGGTCAGCATGATCTCAAGACATTGGGGATGCTAAATTGCGAGGGGATTTTTGATATCTCGAACGGTTTGGCCGTGGCAAGGCGACAAAGTTATGGCGAGAAATGAGAAACAGGAAGTGTCTAATAACTGTTGTACACATTGCCTGATTCTGATGAAACTTCACCAGATTGTTCGTTGTATGATGCCGATTACATAAATGTGACTATTATGAGTCAAAGTTATAGCGCCACCAACTGGCAGCAGGAAGCGTGTCATTTTCAAAATGCTTTGAAATCAGCCTCTTAATTTTACTTGATTTTCTTTAAACTTCATCAAAATCATGTCAAAACACGGCCGATAAGAATATGTAAAGGGGTCGATGATACATCAAATGCTGTTGCCATGGCAACGTCTCAAACTTTAAAATTAGATTCCTGTCTTTTCGAGGCAGATAACATGCTTAGAATTTCATGAAACTCAACACACACATCAATATTAATGATAGTTAGACACTGGCGAAAGGTCATAAATGGGCGTGGAGCAGGCACTCTATAGCGCCATCTTTTGACAAAAGTTGGGGGGTTAGTTTTTCCTACAGTCACCAAACTCTGTACATATATTGTTCTCATCAATCTGGACAACTTTCTAAATTAATCTCATTAGCTAAGACCAACAGGAAGCCGGCTATTTTCATTTGAATGTGGATTTTTGGAAAAATCAGGCTGTAAACAAATTCACACTCCTTCTAAGAACAACCAGCTGTTCACACCAAACTTTTTTAACATGAAAAGAAGATTCTGAAGATGTTAAATTGCGAGCGGATTTTGGATATCTTGAACGGTGTTGACGTGGTGATTTTTTAAAGATGTAGTAAAAAACATAAACGTAATTTTTTTTATATCTTTAAAGTGCAGCATCCAAACTCTTTACAACTTTTTTCACACAGAGATCTAATCATTCTGAGCAAGTGCTGTTAATATAAATTTTATACAAGCTTCAATTAATTAAAGAAAATTAAAAAAAGAAATCAGAAACCTGCTGTCACTCTGGGTGAATGTCTCTACTGTATGTGTGTGCGTTCAGTCAGGGTGAGAGAAGCTCATTATTGCAGGGGGGAGGGGTGAGAGGCAGAGAGGGTGACAGAGTAGAGAGCCATCCTACAGACCATCTTTGAGGAAAAAATGCACATATATGTAGTGTAATTACATAAATATGTCTGATCTTTGAGAGTCTGATATTTTGAGAAAATATAAAGGGTCACTAAGTCTTTCATTGTTTGTATTTTGCAGTTGTTGTTTTTTATTTATTTTTTACTGTACCATGAACTTGTCCTATTCAGTCACATAGCAAAATACAACTTTTTAGCATGAGCAATTTATCTTCATGATAGACAATATTTTCATAGTGTTATTTATTGAATATAAAATTATAATAATTAAAAATTTCAAGACAAACTTTGACAACAAAACAAACTTTGCTGTTATCTGTTCAAAACATCTGAAAACCATCATTTTAAGATCAGTTATATATATATCGCCCCATTAAAATACTCAACTTGATTTTTAAAGATATTTTGAAAGAATGAAGCGTTTATAGAGCACTTTATTGTGGATTGCTGTACACCCACATGAACTGTGTTCATGTTCATGTTAATTCACAGTACATAAACTATATATGAATACTTTTTTTAGCTTAATATTAATTAACATTAATAAATGCTATTTATTTATTGGTCATGTTAACTAATATAGTTAATGTTAACAAATGAAACTGGATGGCAACATTTTATATTTTGTGTGTATGTGTCTGTGTGTTGATTTTAAAGTCTAACCCTTTCAATTCTGTAAACTTAAAATCCAAACTAGCAGAGGGTTACTGTGAATGCATGTGCCAACTGGGCACCGTTTTCCTAATTGATTCTTAGTTATGTAGCGCTTAAGAGTGATGTCTTATAACAGGAGTCACCAGCAAAGCAATATCCACACAAAAATTGTACAGATAGGTAACACTGACATTTAAGCAGAAGTGGTGGACGTAAAGCAAGCAATAATAACATTTTGTTATCATCATGAATTACATGTTCTTATCATCATCATCAGAATATAGGGAAAATGTAGCATATTGGTTCACAGTTGGCATTATCTGAAGTCCTTGCATTGATTGCATTTAATTAAATCAACATTATATTTGGTTAGTCTGATCTAGAGGCCTTAGAGATGTTAAATTGTGAAGATCTTGAGTTTTCATTAAAGGGCATGTCCGTGGTGGCCTGACAAAGTTTGATGTTTCTGCATAGACATAGAAGTTGTTATAACTTAGCCATAAAATGTCTGATCTGCCTCAAACTTCACAGGTTTGGTAAGAGTCCTGGCCTGAAGACACCTAAAGGCCAATATTCAGATATTATCATAGCGCCACCTGTTGGCAGCAGGATATATCATATCTTTCACTAACTCAAACATACCAAGGTCAATCTGCACCAAACTTCATATGTTTGATAATAGTGCTGGCCTGAACACATCTACATGCCAATAATCAGTTACAGGCATAGCGCCACCATCTGGCAGCAGCAAGTTTGGCACATTTAAATGACTTATGACATATTTTTTCTATATTTACTGTATTAAAAGCATACTGCCCACCGTTTGCTGTTTTCCTGAAGCCACCGGTCGGCGGTGAGCCCGGGTGCGAGAGCCCGTTCATCGCTGCTCACAGCTTTAATTATTTTTTATTTTTGAAATAAAAAATGAATTGCCAAAAATCATTAAGATACTTAGTTATTTTGATTAGTAATATGCATTGCTAAGAACTTCATTTGGACAAATATCCCTCACTGTCTCTCCCTCTCTCTTCATACTGTCTTAATATTTTGTGTAAACCCTTAAACATTTTTTTGAGATTCTTTGAATGAAAAAAAAAAAAAAGATTCTTTGAATTAAATGTTTTTGACATTTTCAGTGAGTGAGATTGTCCTGTTTTGTTTTTGCTGGTATACCGGAGCATGAGCTCTTGAAGCTCCACTTTTTCTGAAAAGGGGGCAGGGAGCACCAGCTCATTAGTATTAAAGGGATAAACACAAAACTGTTTTTGCACATGTTAAATGTATGGGGTTTTTTTTCAGTAAGGGCCATCTTTCATACACTTTTAAATATACTCATCAGAAATAGAAAATAGACTTATGAATTATTTAAAATAAAACTATAATATACGATAAATATACAGTGATGACCAAAATGATCAGCACACTAGTATCTTCACCAGCTAAAAATGGTTTTAAATCAGTGTCAGTAATTGTAATAATCCAGTGATATTTTTGTTTGCACAAGGAGTCTAACAACAGCAAATGCAGCATATTTTTACAGTAACAGATCCAGCCTTGTCGCATTGTTTATACGTAGGCATTAAACATAATGTTTTTATTGATGCTCAACGTACAATTTAGAAATATACTTGAAATATAAAGCTTTTGTAAGATTATACACCATACTATTCAAAAGCTTGGTGTTTTTTTTTTTTTTTTTTTTTAATTAATACTTTTATTTAGCTATGGGATCACGGGTAATGATTATAGAAATTCTGCTTTGACGTTACAGGATTAAATTACATTTTAAAATATATTCAAATAGAAAACATTTTAAATAGTATTTTGTTTTTTTATTCCAATGTCATGTTATCAACATTGATTCAATTTACAAAATCAACAAGTAATTCAATGTTAATCCAACGTCTACAGAACAACCTTAATTCACCCATGCTGAAGGTAAGACAGTGAAACAACATTGTACTTTCCACAGTGAAATTATGTCACAATATCAACGTTGATCCAATTTGCAAAATCAAAACATAATCCAATGTTGATTCAACCATGGTACCCAACGTTGTTTCAACGGTGAATCAACGTTGAAACGCTGGCTGGGGACTGACTTTCTTATTTCTTAAAGAGTCTTATTTATTTTTTATATTTATGTGCGTGTGTTGTTGAAGGTGTATATGCAAGGAACAAGATTATATGTATATGCAAGTATGTATAGGTGTGTCTGCATGCAGCAATTTTATATGTATGTGCGTGTGTTGTTGAAGGTGTATATGCAAGGATCAAGTTTATATGCATATGCAAGTATGTATAGGTGTGTCTGCATGCAGCGAGTTTATGTGTATACGCAAGTTATTCACAAGTGTATATGCATTCATTACTGACATTAGATGTATTGGTGTGGATTTCATATTAGTGTGCACGTGTATTTCATATATATATATTTGAACATCCAATAGTATACATGTATATGTGAGTAATTTATAGGTGTATATGCACATGTTTTATGTATGTATTGATAAGCGAAGTTTGATTTAAATCCTACGTGGCGCCTCATAGACTACTATATATTTAAATTATGCATGCACATTGAAGACATGGGCAGGACTTAAAACCCATGTGTATAGAGTTCACCTGTTACATTCTACACAGACAGTAACACGTTCAGTACTCTTAAGCTGTGCTGCCACTGAAGTTGATTTAATCTTGTCCCCACCCTACAGAATGACACTGTACATACCATACCAGAGAAGCCTGTGTCATCAAGTCTCTGTGCATCTACATCTACTTGAATGAAGACCCTGAAAAACTAGTCAAGGTGTATTTGGTGAGTTTATGAGAAAATAATTTCAAAAGCTCATATATTCTGTACTTGGGCCATGTTTTTCCCTGTTTGCTACAACAAAAATGTGACACAAGAGAACACTTAACTTTGTCAAATAATTGAGCTGGACAAATTGTTCATTAATAGGAAACTACTGGTACACTTAGACAAAGATCTTATGTGAATTGGTTGATGTACTAAACCAATTAATTTTTTATTCATAATGGTTGAGCTCTCTTGGGGCCTGATTTACAAAACTATGTGTAAAGCCCTAAAGATTTGAATTGATCTGAAATAATAATAAGAAATAAATTAAACAGCATCAGAAAACTATACTTGCATGCCTTTGTTTTATTGGAGTGCTTTATATTCTACGGTGGTTATAATGTTTTAGCAGCCTCATTAATTTTTTAAATATGGTTGCCAGATAAATTATAACTTTTTTTATATAATGCACTGCAATACCACACCAGCACCGACTGTGACCTCAATAATAAACAGAGAAGAATTATCACTTTTCTGACAGTGTTAACTTAAAAACTGAGACATTATAACCTCTGATTCACATCAGAGCTCATGTATTGGATTTAAGTTTACTTTACAGGTGTCCATAATAAAGTGGCCAATAAGTGTATAAGCAATTCTTGTAATAATTATTTTTGTTTGTGATCTTTTATGTGTTTTGCCCCACAGGATTCAGACATTGAGTCAAAATGTACCATGGAGGAAACTGTGGCGGGAGTGAATGTCATACTGAAGGAGGGAACGCTTCCTAACAAAGACCCACAGGACATTGGTGTTCTAACTGAAGGTGTGGAGGTCAGGCTTGTGCTGTTATTTGGACTGATATGCTGTTTGAATCCTGTTTTACAAACACTCAAATGGATAGGAGACTTAAAGTGAAGAAAGCAGTTTAAACTTATTTGTATGTGTATGTTAAAACTGAATAAAGAAATAAAAATGTTTAATTGTTGGCATGTTTTATGTGGTTTTTCTGTAGATTACTGAAATTTTGGTAATGTTTTGGTTCTTAGTTCTTTCACCTAAAACAAATCTAATTGAAACAACAAGATGGGTATTAATTAAAGTATCAAAACTATACATGAACAAGACATTAACTAATAGATGTAACAAGGAAGACTTTTGTTGAATTGAAGTGCTTTTACTGACATATTGTTAAGGAAGCAGACTGACAAACAGGTAAGTGCAAACGAGTAGAGTTTTATTGAATTTCAGCAGAGCAGTTGCAGAAGGTGGCGTGCAGAACCGGGTAAGTTAACTGTCCAGACATTGGGTGATGATTGGATGTACGATGGATGGGTAACGTGGAGATCTTTTCCCTCTTTTGCAGGAATGATGGTCGGAGGGCATCGAAGAGAAGGACTGGACGCTGGCTTATGGCACACACACACACACACTGGAGGCGGTGATCGACTGACGAGACAGACTGACTGGAATAGAGGACAGGACAGGTAAGTAATCACAGGTAAGTATTTAAGTAACCTCTAGAATCTGTGTTGGAGGGTAGAGATGAGTCCGCTTTCACAGCAACGAGCCCGGACACTGGTGACTGTGTGTGTGGTGCTTTTGAAGGTGGCTTGATGAATTACGTGCAGGTGCGGGTGATTAATATTCAGGTGAATGTGATCTTTGCGTGAGTGAGGTGGAAGAACCTGGCCAATCCGTGACATTACCCCCCTCCCCAGGGCCCGCTCCTGAGGGCCGAGGCCTCCGACGTCGCGGTGGCCTACCTCGTCCCCGAGGTGCTGGGAGGTCAGGATGGGTGCTGTGGAATTCCTCCAGAAGGGCAGGATCTAGTATGTCTCCTCTGGGTACCCAGGATCTCTTCTCTGGTCCGTATCCCTCCCAATCTACGAGGTACTCCAGAATACCACCGCGACGTCGGGACTGCAAGATCTCACGGACGGCGTAGATGGAGCCTTCCTCTAGGTCCAAGGGGGGAGGGGGTTCCTCTTCGTGGCCAGGTTCTGTGGAGGGAAGAACAGGAGAGTGACAGGGTTTGAGAAGTGACACGTGGAATGTGGGGTGAATCCGATAGTGAGGTGGGAGCTGAAGTTTGTATTTGACTGGGTTGACCTGTTCCGTGATGGTAAAGGGGCCAACAAATCTGGGGCTTAACTTCTTCGAGGGCAGGCACAGACGGATGTCTCTAGTGGAGAGCCAGACTTTCTGACCAGGAGCGTACGTAGGACCTGGTATCCTCCTGCAATCCGCGACTATTTTACTTCTGCGCACTACCCTTTGGAGATGGTGATGAGCCTTCGTCCCAGACTCTCTCGCTCTCCCGGAACCAGTGATCCACTGCGGGCACCTGTGATGGTTCACCATTCCAGGGAAAGAGCGGCGGTTGGAATCCTAGCACGCACTGGAATGGTGTGAGTCCTGTAGTGGGCTGCCGCAGTGAATTCTGGGCGTACTCTGCCCAGCCCAGAAACTGGCTCCAGGAGTTCTGGTGACCGTGACAAAAGGTCCGCAGGAACCGTCCCACCTCCTGGATTTTACTCTCTGTTTGTCCATTAGTCTGAGGGTGGTATCCCGACGAAAGGCTTACGGTCACACCTAGGAGTTGAAAAAAGGCTCTCCAGACCCTGGAAATGAACTGAGATCCTCTATCTGATACTATGTCTTCGGGGAGCCCATAGTACCTGAATACCCGGTCGAACAGTAGCTGAGCGGTCTCCAGGGCTGTGGGAAGCCCTTTCAGTGGCAGGAGCCGATAGAACTTCGAAAAACGATCCACAATGACTAGAATACAAGTGTTCCCGTCGGAAGGGGGGAGGTCCGTCATAAAATCCACCCCTAGGTGTGACCAGGGACGGTTCGGGACGGGCAAGGGATGGAGCTTTCCTGCAGGTAGGTGTCGGGGACTCTTCGAGATGGCACACTCCTTACATCCTTGGACATAGCGCCTCACATCCCTTGCCATGTCTGGCCACCAGAAGCGCTCTGATAGCAGAGAGAGGGTGTTGTTGGCCCCTGGATGCCCAGTGCCCAGGGAGGTGTGCGTCGAGTGGATAAGATCTACCCGTTGTTCTCTAGGGATGAACTGACGTCCTGGTGGGCCACCCGGCGGGGGTCTAGCTGTTGGAGTGGCGACGGCTGGAGGACTGGACCAGTTGATGGGAGCGACGAAGATGTTCTTCGGGAGGATAGGCGTAGATGTCTCTGGAGAATCCTGGGTGTCGTGAAGTCGAGAGAGGGCATCAGCACGGATATTTTTTGAGCCTGGACGGTAGGTGATTTTGAAATTGAACCGGGAGAAGAATAGGGCCCAACGTGCTTGTCGTGGACAAAGTCTTTTTGCGTCGCGGAGATATTGCAAGTTTTTATGGTCCGTGATAACTTGGAATGGGTGTTGAGCTCCCTCCAGCCAGTGCCGCCACTCCTCCAGGGCGAGCTTGATGGCCAATAACTCCTGGTTGCCGATGTCACAATTCTGCTCCGCCGGGTTAAGTTTCCTGGAGAAATAGGCGCACGGGTGGAGACGTGGAGGAGTACCGTGGTGTTGGGACAAGACAGCTCCGACGCCAGTAGTGGATGCGTCCACTTCGACCACGAACGGATGATCTGGATCTGGGTGTGTCAGGAGTGGAGCTTGAGTGAACGCGGCCTTGAGGGACTGGAAGGCTGCGGCAGATTCGGGAGTCCATTGGAGTATCCGTGACTTGCCTTTGAGTAGGTTGGTTAGTGGGACTGTGAGGAGACTGTAGTTGTTGATGAAACGACACTAGAAGTTTGCGAAGCCGAGGAATCTCTGGAGTTCTTTTATGGTAGTGGGTTCTGGCCAGGAGACGACTGCTGACACTTTCCCCTCGTCCATGCGAACCCCTTGCCGATCTATAATGTATCCTAGGAACTGGACGGACTGGAAATGGAATTAGCATTTTTCGGCCTGGGGGCGGTGATCGACTGACGAGACAGACTGACTGGAATAGAGGACAGGACAGGTAAGTAATCACAGGTAAGTATTTAAGTAACCTCTAGAATCCGTGTTGGAGGGTAGAGATGAGTCCACTTTCGCAGCAACGAGCCCGGACACTGGTGACTGTGTGTGTGGTGCTTTTGAAGGTGGCTTGATGAATTACGTGCAGGTGCGGGTGATTAATATTCAGGTGAATGTGATCTTTGCATGAGTGAGGTGGAAGAACCTGGCCAATCCGTGACACATATTTGACTAACACGATACAAACATTTTGATTCAATTAGTTGGAAAGAAGCTACACTGACATATTAAAACAATGTTAAATCTACAAGTTTCAATCACATTCAAATAACATGTTCAAAGCTTTCCAAGTTTATTAGATTGGTTTAGATGCGTTTTGGGTGCTACGATTAAATCATGTTCATTGAACAATTTATTTTTTTTAGTGTAACCTGCAAATGGAACACAAATTCAGATATTTTTAATGAGATCTGTGAGCTTTCTAACCCTGCATAGACAGCAACGCAACTCAACTGAAATGTTCTTAGGCCAAGAAACTCTTTAAAGATATTGGTAAAATAGTCCATGTGACATCAGTGGTTCAACAGTAATTTCATGAAGCTACGAGAACACTTGTGCGCAAAGAAAACAAAAATACAGACTCCTCCGCGCCACCGTCTGCCATTCATGAGAGTACCATGACACAAGTGTTTGGTGTTGCTGACATGAACATGCATGGGCTGAACCATGTTTATAAGCTACATATGTCATTGTAGTCTTGACAATGGAGGCAGGGAGAAGAATTGTTGAATAAAGTTATTTTTGTTTTCTTTGCACATTAAAATTATTCTTGTAGCTCTGTAAAGATACGGTTGAACCACTGATGTCACATAAATGGTTACACGTATGTCCTTAGTACGTTTTTGGGCCAGTTATATTGTTGCCTATGCAAGTCCAGAAACCTCTCAGATTTCATTAAAAGATTTGTTTAATTTTATTTGGTTCTGAAGATAAACCAAGGTCTTCTGGGTTTGGAAAGACATGAGGGTGAGTAATTAACGACAGAATTTTCATTTTTTGGGCAACTATAACCCTTTTAGTATTTTAAATTTAAGTAGAATTTTAAAAAATATCCTTTAAGAATTTAAATTCAAGTAGAGACATTTTGTCTGGACACTGTATTTGACATCACTGTGTTAAATAATAATACATATGGGAAAGGAAAAGACACTTGATAAATGAATACATACCTCCTGTAAAATGGCGAAATATTTGACCATTTTCCTCCCAGTAAGACCTCCTTTCTGGAAAACAGCAGTGAGCTGTGGAACATAACATATTACATTATATGATATATTTCATTAAAGTCAACTGTTTATTGTAAAATGCTTAATACTAAAAATACTTACTGTGCATATTGCTGGAATAATACAACTTCAGGAAAGTGGCGAACCTGGAAACTTCCTTTGGCATCAAGGAAATGGTATGTGTCCTAGTCACTGGAACATGCAGAGAGTCCCTCAAATGAAAAACACAATAATTATTATTGCTAGTTTAAAACAGTTTACATGCTGCACCATTAAAGCTAGCAAAAAGGGGCATGTTCACATGATTACAATTGTGAACACTAAAAACATTCAGAAATCCAATGTTATATAGTGAGTGTCAGGAATATGTCTGTGTTTTGTCCTGTTCTCCCCCTTTTGGTTTAGTCCTTTTGGTTTAGTCTTGCCCATATTTGTATTTCCCCCTCGTCATCTCATTATCTTGTTTGTGACCATGCCCATGTTTCTGTGTTTAAAGTCTGTGTCTTCTCACTCCCCAGTGTCCGTCGATGTATTGTTAATTGCTTTCATCGCTTGCTCCCAGTTTTTGTTTGTTTGTATTTAGTTTCAGTGTTTTGTTTAAATAAACTGTTTATATTCATTTAATCTGGTTCTCCTGCTTCATCTCCACTCCTCCACTCAGTCAGATTGTGACAGATCGACGGACCTTAACAACATGACCTGGGCTGAAGACCTCCTCCTGAACATTCAACAAGGTGAGCGTTTGCTGGAGGAATATGTGGAGGAGTTTTTGAGTGTTTACCATCTGGTGAGATGGAGTGACAAAATGATAAACGCATGCTTCCAGATGGGACTCAAAGATGATTTTTTGTTTCAAAAGATTACTCCTAATGATTGCTACCATCCCGTAGCAGATTTTGTCAACTTTGTTCTCGATTTATGTGGTTCCAATTTCCAAGTTGAGGTGGAGGATGGTAATCCTCCTCCCATCTGGAGGCATGCAGTCACCCCATCTCACCAAAAGCCAAAACCCTCCGCATATCACTCTAGCGACCTCACTCCCTTGTCCCCCACGTGTCCCCAAGTCCTCCTAAGCTCCACGATGGTCCTCAGCCCAGTTCCTCAGGCTTCCTCTCCACGCTCAAGCCCGTCAGCCGCTAAGCCAGCGTCAGCTCACAAGATGGCCGCCACGTCAGCTCACAAAATGGCCGCCACGCCAGCCAGCAAGATGGCTGCAACGCCTGAGTCTGCCAGTAAGATGGCTACCACGCCAGAGTCTGCACGCAAGACGGCCTCCGTTCCTGAATCCTCGGCCAAGATGGCAACCAAGCCTGAATCCCTGGCCAAGATGGTCGCCGTGCCTGAGTTCCCGGCCAAGATGGCCGACATTTCCGAGTTCCCGGCCAAGATGGCCGCCAAGCCTGAATCTCTGGCCAAGATGGCTGTTGTTCCTGAGTCTCTGGCCAAGATGGCCGTTGTTCCAGAGTCCCTGGCCAAGATGGCCGCCAAGCCTGAGTCCCCGGCCAAGATGGCCAACAAGCCTGAATCTGCACCCAAGATGGCTACCGTCAAGTCAGAATCTCCGCTGGTTCCGCCCAGTCTCCCAGAGTCTTCGCTGGTTCCGCCGCGCCCTCCAGTGACTGCGCCGCCAGAGCGCCCTCCAGTGACCGCTCGCCCAGAGCCTGCTCTTCCAGAGTCTCCGCTGGAGACGCCCAGCCCTCCAGAGTCTCCGCTGGGGTCGTCCAGTCCTCCAGAGCCCGCTCCTCCAGAGCGCCGTCCAGAGCCCGCTCCTCAAGAGCCAGCGCGCCCTCCAGAGCCGGAGCTCTCTCCTGCGCGCCCTCCAGAGCCGGAGCTCTCACCTGGACTGTTTACCCGGCCATGGCTTCCTGAGCCCCCAGACCCGCCATGGCCTCCTGGACTGTTTACTCGGCTATGGCTTCCTGAGCCCCCAGATCCGCCATGGCCACCTGGACTGTTAACCCGGCCATGGCCTCCTGAACTGTTAACCCGGCCATGGCCTCCTGAACTGTTTACTCGGCCATGGCTTCCTGAGCCCCCAGATCCACCATGGCCTCCTGGACTGTTTATCCGGCCATGGTCCCTTGAGCTTCCTGACCCGCCATGGCCACCTGAGCTCCCTGATCCTGGAGCCCTGGAGACCACCTCTGTATCCTGTGTCCCCTGTGTCCCTACCTAGCGGTCTCCAGGGTGCCCACCCTCCCTTCGGGGGTAATGTCAGGAATATGTCTGTGTTTTGTCCTGTTCAGTCATGTTTTCCAAGTGTCCCCCCCCCCCCATGTTTCTAGTTCATTTGGTTTAGTCCTTGTTCTCCCCCTTTTGGTTTAGTCCTTTTGGTTTAGTCTTGCCCATATTTGTATTTCCCCCTTGTCATCTCGTTATCTTGTTTGTGACCACGCCCATGTTTCTGTGTTTAAAGTCTGTGTCTTCTCACTCCCCAGTGTCCGTCGAGGTATTGTTACACGCGTTCATTGCTTGCTTCCGGTTTTTGTTTGTTTGTATTTAGTTTCAGTGTTTTGTTTAAATAAACTGTTTATATTCATTTAATCCGGTTCTCCTGCTTCATCTCCACTCCTTCACTCAGCCAGATTGTGAACTAACTGGAAATTCCCCTCATAATTTCATGCCTTCATCCATATTTTTGATTTCCCGGAACTTTCTATTAGAAGGCATAGTTATTTGGAGTTGTGATGGTGTCCAGTATGAACGAAACACATAACGTTATATACAGCATACATCTAACGTTACACCACAAATAAAGTTTGAGTCTGTGGAAACAATTCTACAGTACAAACACGCAGTTAAGGATACGATCTGCCCATCATTGCTTTAAATGCAATAGTCGCCACAGAAGTTAATAATTTTTTTCGGTTTCACGCAAACACTACCTTACCTTCAGCCAAAACTAACTGCTCTTGAACAAACAATTTAAGGACATTAAAGATGACCCGTCCAAATGGATTTAACGTTATATCTCATGTTTAACCACATTAGAAGCCGGCAGATTCCCGAAGGACTAGCTGTGGTAACGTTAACGTAACTTAGGCGGGAACACCAATAACGTTACCGGCCTGAGCATCTCCGAAAGCGCTTAAACATTTAAATAGACGCTATCCTTACAAATAAATGGCGTATTTTAGGCTTATACAACTACATTTTCATACAAAAATATCTTAAAAGTACATTACGTCACATAAAAAAGTATTATTTGTGTAAGTCATATGTGACCGTCTGTTGGTCGTTGTGGAATTTCTCCCAAAGACTCGTTTTGCAGATATTATTTATACAGCGGACAAACTATTTACTGTAATAAACAGTGCTACACTACATTATTACTCACATAAATATAACTCACCGTGTAAATCGACCGAATGATGAAAACTCCGGGTCTGGAATGAAAAGTTCCCACCGTGAACCTGACTGAGTCGTGACTGGAAACTCCTTTTGGCGCCAGGGAGAATGTGCAGAAAGTTTACTTAATATTTTCGAACTGAATTTAATTAATTCACATGGCTTGGATTTAAAACACGTGTAATTCGCTTAAAACCAATTAATACTTATTAATTAAAATAAAAAATGAAATTTTTATTATTTAAACTAGCAAAATTGAATCATGCTTAATTTAATTGGGGCCATAATCATTTTTTTCAGTGTATCTTAATTTCATAATAAAGGTCTGAAAGAGGCTTACGACCTAGCTGCAGGCTCTTAACACAAATTATTAAGCATTTTAACCTATATAACATAATTTTAAAAAAATATCTTTTTCACTTACGATCGCAAGGTTTTCCTTTCGTGAGTCATTTGAGTAATTCGTTGTAGTAAAACATTACTAACATTATAACATTTTAGCTCTGCGAAAACGTTTAAAGGAAGATAAACACGCTCACATTAGAAATTTGCAATTAGCCAACCGGCTAGTATCGAGTTATTTTCTTAAATAAATGCAATATTGTTACCAGAAAGTTAGGTCCTATGTCCCGTCGAACTTTAATAATCCACGTTTTCTGAAGTTCTTTGTCCTGTGGAAACTTGTGAAACGAAATATTCTCTTTATTTTTACGACTAAACGACCTACATCCCGGAACGCAACAATACGCCATGGTGGACGCTGCTGGACTGCTATCCCTCATAGCATCGTTTTCGATTCAAAATGGCGGCGGGCTGAATAAGGCGTATAGGTTATTAAAAAGAGAACCCACAGGTAACATTCTGGGAACGTTCTCATTTAAATAACCAAATTGGGAACCATGTGGGAACGTTAGAAGAACAATCTGTGTTTGCTGGGTAAAACCTGGTACCACAGGTTAACCCTGTTATGATCCGTCCCACCCTTTTAGATAAGTCATTTTAAATATAAATGTGACAGCAAAGTTGAAAAGAAAAGGCGAGGAGCACATAAATTGACCATTTCGACATTTAAGTGTGAACGTGTATTAATTGTAACACATTCAAATTACATTTATATGTGAAAATATTTAAGCAAAAAAAAAAAAAAAAAAGTAAAAGTAAAGTGAAAGTAAAAGTGAGTAAAAGTGAGTTTGAGTAAAATAAATAAAAAATAAATAAAAGAAACAGAGCATAAACTAAATAATCATAGCCCTACTAATATTTATAAATGATAAGAAATTCAGGCTATTCTGCTTGATTTTAAGGACTGATTGATAATCACAAGGAAAAAAAAAAACCTTTATTGCATTAGACATCGGACCTGGGTCTGTAAATAAATAAATAGCAATAAATATAATGTATATAGCAGTCAAAACATCCTTTTTCCAGCTCTAGAAAGATATCATTTGAATTCCATTTCTACCACAACTTCATTTTAATATCTCTATCATTATTTCTTTTCAAATAATTAAAAAAATAGCATTCATGTGTAACAAGACTTTTTTTTAAGAGACTATTATGAGAGGCAATATTAAGTGAATTCCAAACTCTAAAATGTAACAACAGTCTGAACTGTAACAAGAAAGTTTTTCAGACTTTATTGACCAATGATTATAAAGAACACTGAGTTTGTTGTGCCTGTTTGAAGGAGCTGCACAATTTGGACAAAATGTTGTTTCTATCAATATGACTAATTACGATTATTGATATTAGTAAATAAAAACATTAAACAAAACAATTAGTATTGTTAATGATTATCAATATATTTTACAAAAATGACCTGTTAACATGCATGAGGCCTTAATTTAAATTATGATCAGAAATCTGACAAAAATAAAAATCCTTTTTTTTTTTGGTTAGGAAATCGTATGCATTCACTGAAAGAGAAAAAACAGAGAGAAGTATTAGTATTCCTATTTTTTACCTCAAATAAGGTGGTGTGAGCATTAGTGAGTGCAAACATGTAATATAATGTTCATAATTCATACAGGAAATCCCTATTATGCACAAAGATATACACTTTCGCTTAGCTGAATAAAGCTCAAATTGAGGAGACATATGTATGATTGGGATTAAATGATTTACCATTGTTCTTCAAGCCATATCGGGTACTTTTATTGAATGAAAAAAAAAAAAAAAACTATAGATGCAATGAAATGCGAATCCTAAACCCTGCTAATCCAGACTTTATCGCTTTATAGAATACTAGCCTATATAAAAATAATGAGTTTGCCTCATTCTGTGCTGTGAAACCACGTCAGATCACAAAAGGAAGCTATTTTGAACACTCACTCATGCTATTAAATGCATTTGTATCATGTCATTAAAATGTTCTCGAAAGACAACAGGTTTGTAAACAGAATGAAAAGAATGCCAAATAAACACATGCGTCATACAGAGGTAAATTTCAGGTCTGTGTGGTGGAAGAGAGCTGGAGGCAAGGGTGGGACATGCAGAGCAGAAGAACAGGGTGGAGCTGAAGAGCACCAGGGCAGATCTTAAGCAAAAAGCACAGAGAGGTTTAGTAGTCTCAGTGATTGTAACAGGACAGCTGTAAGACAGCATTATCAATTAGAGAGATTCTTGAGCTTGGAGAAATTGACTTATAAGCACAGAGCAAAACAGAAGGATGAATATCAACAGTGCTTTGAGTGTTTCTGGAATCACATTTCTGTACATAGCAAGTAAGGTCTTCCTTAAAACAATTTATTGTAACCAAATGAGATATACATTTGTAATATATATATATATATATATATATATATATATATATATATATATATATATATATATTGGGTCATTCCTTGTCAAATCAACCAAATTTCAAAAACTTTGATGGCAACCTTATTTTTACACAGAGATTGGTAATATATAAGTAAAATCTGTTGACAATCTTTGTTGCATTATGTGCCAAATTGAAGAACAAGCACTTTTCAAGTTTTTCTCCAAAGTTTGCATGTCTGTAAATCAAGAAATATTAAGGATATTTGAATGCCCTTTTAGATGTTGGATCTTAAAAAAACTTTCCTTTTGGCATCTTTATTTTAATTCCCTATGAGATTTGGTTCCAGAGATATTGAAAAAATTCAATGTGTCCAGGAGTAAATCATTAAAATGTTCACATTATCAGTTGTCAAAAACCAAATGTGGGTCAGTTTGAAAAAAAAAAAAAAAAAAAAAAAAAAAAAAAAATATATATATATATATATATATATATATATATATATGATACTTATTTTCTGTTTAAAGGGAATGTCTAAAGAGAAAAAAATAACGTTAAAACTGGAAATGCATCTTGTTTCTTTCTGTCAAGAAAACTGCATTGAACATACCAGTCTGAGTGCCATAAATTTTCTTTTGCCAAAGTTTGTGTGCCTATAACTCAAATAGTGTTAAAGATATCACAATACAATTTTATATTTTAGTTCTTCATAAACTTATCTTTTAGAATCCTAATTTTCAGGACCCTACATCGTTTAGTCACAGAGATCTCAATGAGGCTCCATGTCCACATTCTTGAATGTTACCCATTTTCAGTGGTTGAAAGCGTCTCGGGTTACGTGTGTAACCTTAGTTCCCTGAGGGAACGAGACGCCGTGTCAGGAACGCTATGGGGAATGCCATTGGCGGGCCGCACTCTGAATTATGTCTAACAACCAATGAAATGACGGGAGTGACGTCACAGGCGCTGTGACGTCATCGACCGGGAAGTATAAAGCGCGTGCGTTTGAAGCCGGTGGCAGCTCTTTTAGGAATGAAGTGAGCGCCGCAGGGTGCGGGAATTATGGTCCGAGACGCGGCGTCTCGTTCCCTCAGGGAACTAAGGTTACATACGTAACCCGAGACGTTCCCTTCCAGGAACTCGAGCCGCGTCAGGAACGCTATGGGGAACGAGACTACC